>NW_006922066.1:1930804-1940791 GCF_000298275.1 Orycteropus afer afer
CACACATGTGCACACACACAATGTTACCAGGCATTCTCATTAAATAATACTGCCATTTTACAAAATGGAAAACAGCTAGGAATTGAAGGGTGACATTAGACATGCTCCCCATTTTTAAAATGAAGATTCAGCCAGCATGATCTCTATGGTGCTATATAACACTGAGTTCATTTTATTCAACTTCTTCTATGTATATCATCTGTTGTGTTTTTATTGCTTTCAAATTCACGTTGTGAATGTAATGAGTGACTATAAGTTAAATTTAAATGTATGTTGAATAAATGTTTGTGTAACATGTATATAAAAAATTCAAACCAATTTAACCGTATTACTAATAATCGCTCATGGAGCCTTTAGTTAGCAAATGTAGAAAGATATTTTAGAGGGATATGATTCAATGCATGTATATAAAAACTGGTTTCCTAATCAGAAAAAAGAGTGTGCCATTTAGCATACCAACTATTGATATCCAAACCAGCATTATTTTCTTATGGCCTTATGAATGAACATCTTATTGATGCTTAAAATAAATCAAATGATAGTGAATCTGGTTTTATATAATTTCTACATATAACAAGAATTTAAAAGATGAGTAATGTATAACAACTTATTTTCCTTCCGGATTATGGTAGTTGACATAACGTAGTAAGATTTCAGTTATTCAACATAGCTAATAAAATTAATTAATAAATTACATGGATTATTAATTTCTAGAAAATATGAAAAAAAACTTAAACTACACCAAACATATTTTAAATATTGGTAATTCAACAATCCCATAAGTGTGGGAGCTCTGGTGGCATAGTGCCTAAGGCATTTGACTGCTAACCAGAAGGCTGGCAGTTCGAACCCAACAGCCACTCTTCAGAAGGAAGATTGGCCAATCTACTTCCGGAGAGACACCACCTCAGAAACTCAAGGAGGGGTCACTATGAGTTGGGATTGACTCATCAGCAGTGAGTTGGAGTTTTTTGTAACTGTGGTACCTTGTTCATTACTTATGGTTTTACTTTAAAGCTCAGAAACAAGATTATAGTGAGGTCCAGGTAATAAATTCTGTATAAGACTACTTTGGTTTTTATTTGGGGATGTGATAGTTTGGCAATTTCTTTTGAAATCATGCCTCTAATAGCTCTGTGTGTAGCAAACCTTGGGATTAATTGCAGTGGTTCTGATTTTACTGACATTATTATTCCTCATATTAGGATCATCTGCTGGACTACTTCAAAATGTAGAATAACTAATGACCCCATTCTTTTTTGGCAGTCTAAATGAGACATCTTTCAAGGAAAACAAAAAACAGATGTTCAACATTAGCAGATGTCCAGGGTGACAAACTATGCAGGGAGTAGAAATCTTAGATTCTGTCATATGTGTGAGAAATGCTGACCAGTGCACTCAGGATGTCTGAGTAGTGTCATTTGGTTTTGCAAGAGTAGAATTTAGTTTATACATTAGATAATGATATCCTCCCACAATCCGTTCTCTGTACTGCTGCCAAAATTATTTTTCTTTCCAAATAATAGTAATGACCCCTTAGAATTCTTAAACAATAGTAAATTTTATTATTTTCATGCTTGCCTATTTAAAAGAACACAAAAAGCAATGCAAAATAATTCATTTGTACTGTCAAAATAAATTCTTAAATTCATCTCTTTCTCCAAAACTCAAAATGGCTACCTCAATTATTCATCTTGAGCCCACTTTAATGTCATCTCAGTGAGCCCTTCCTTTGTTCAACTCTAATAGAATGCCCAACATTATATTATACAGTCATTTATGGTTTTTCTTTGTCAATAGCTTTGTGAAGACAGTAAGTGATTCAAATAGAGGATGTGATAGGTGCTTGTATTCAATAAATATTTGTTGACTGAAAGAAATGAACTACATAATCATATCAATCAACGTAGAAAAAAGCATTTGACAAAATCCAACACACATTCCTGATAAAAAAACAAATATGTAGCAAAATAGGAATAGAAAGGAAATTCCTCAAAAAAATTGTTGTTGTTGTTATGTGCCATTGAGTCAAACCTGACAAAAAATTAGGAATACATATACAAAACCAACAGTTCGCTTTAGTCTCAACAGAGAGGGAATAAAAATATTTCCCTTGTGAATGAGAATCAGAAAGCATGCCTTTTATCATCCCTCCTATTCAATACTGTATTGTAAGTCCTAGCCAGAGCAATAAGGCATGAATGGGAAGTAAAAGGCATATAAATTGGCAAAGAAAAGGTAAAACTACCTCTATTTGCAGATGATATGATCCTATAGTTAGAAAAAAACAGACTTGCCAATAAAACTTTGAACTTATTGAAAGATTCAGCAAAGTGACAAGTTACAAGATCAACAAACAAAAATCAGTCAGATTTCAAGAACTCTGAAAGGAAATTAAGAAAACAATGACATTTGCAATAGACACTCAAAAAATAAATTACTTATGAATAAATCTAATAGGCGACACAAAAAACCTATACAAAGAAAACTATAAAACACTAATTCAAGAACCCAAAAGAGACTATACCATAAATGGAAGACTATACCATGCTCATGGATAAGAAGATCAATACTACCCACTTTGATCTACAGATATAATGAAATGTCAATCCACATTCCATCATCATTCTTTGAGGAGATGGAAAAATTAATCACCAACTTATAAGTAAAGAAACCACAGATGAGCAAAGAACTACTGAAAAAGAACAAAGTAGGCCACACACTTCCTAATCTCAAAATCTATTATACAGCCACAGTAGTCAAAACAACCTAATAACCTATATGATAATAAATACAAAGACCACTGGAACAGAATTGAGAACCTAGAAATAAGTGTGTCCACCTATGGACAGCTGATCTTTGACAAAGTGCTGAATCCATTAAATGGGGAAGTGATAGTTTCTTTAACAAATTGTTGTCATTGTTGTTGTTGTTGTTAGGTGCCATTGAGTTGTCTCTGACTCATGGCAACTCTATGCACACCAGAATGAAACACTGTCTGGCCCTATGCCAGCCTCACAATCCTTGCTATACATGAGCCCATCATAGCAGCCATTGCATCTATCTGTTTCATTGAGGGCCTTCCTCTTCTTCATTGACCCTCCACTTTACCAAGTATGATATCCTGCTCCAGGGAATGGTTCCTTCTGACAACATGAACAAAGTATGTGAGACGAAGTCTGGCCATTCTAGCTTCCAAGGAACATTCTGGCTGCATTTCCTCCAGGACAGATTTGTTAGTCCCTTTAGAAGACCGTGGTACTCTTAGCATTCTTCTCCAATACCACAACTCAAAAGCATCAACTCTTGTTCAGTCTTCCTTATTCATTGTCCAGCTCTCACATACATAACAGGTGATTGAAAATATCATGGCTTGGGTTAGGCACACCTTAATCTTCAAGGAGACATCTTTGTTCTTCATCACTTGAAAGAGGTCTTTTGCAGCAGATTTGCCCAATGCAATGCATCATCTGATATCTTGACTGGTGCTTCCATTAGTCTTGATTGTAGAGCCAAGTGATATGAAATCCTTGACAACTTCAATCTTTTCTCCATCCACTGTGAAGCTGTTTACTAGACTAGTTGTGAGGATTTTTGTTTTCTTTATATTGTGGTGTAATACATACTGCGGACTTTATCTTTAATTTTCATCAGTAAGTGCTTCAATCATCCTCACTTTCAGCAAGATTCTTCCTCCAATCCTGATGCCACGTTCTTCTTCATATAATCCATCTTCTCGGATTATTTGCTCAGCATGCAAGTTGAATAAGTATGGTGAAAGGATACAACCTTGACACAGTCCCTTGTTGATTTTGAACCATGCAGTGTTCCCTTGTTCTGTTTGAACGACAGTCTCCTGATCTAGGCACAGGTTACTCATGAGTACAATTCTGGAATTCCCAGTCTTCTCAATGTGTGGATCATAACAAATTATTATCTCTGGAAAAGATCTATATTTATACCTATTCCAAAGAAAGGTGATCCCGCAGAAGGTGCAAATTATTAAACAATATCATTACTATCACATGCAAGTAAAATCTTACTGAAGATATTTCAAAAATGATTCCAGCAGTATGTTGACAGAGAGCTTCCAGAAATGCAAGCTGGATTCAGAAGAGGACGTGGAATGAGGAATATCATTGCTGATGTAAGATGGGTCTTAGCTGAAACCAAAGAATACCAGAAAGATATTTACTTATGTTTTATCAACTATGCAAAAGCTTTTATTCCACCTTCTGTGGGATCACCTTTCTTTGGAATGGGTATAAATATAGATCTCTTCCAGTCAGTTGACCAGGTGGCTTTCAAATCTTTTGGCATAACTGAGTGAGTGCCACCAGTGGGCCATCCATTTGTTGAAACATCTCAGTGGGTATTCCATCAATTCCTTGGGCCTTGTTCTTTAACAATTACTTCAGTGCAACTTTGATTTCTTTCTTCAGTACCATTGGTCCTTGATCATATGCCACCTCCTGAAATGGATGGACATCGACTAATTCTTTTGATACAGTGACTCTGTGTATTCCTTCCATCTTCTTTTGATGCTTCCTGTATCATTCAATATTTTGCCCATAGAATCTTTCAATATAACAACTTGAGGCTTACATTATTTCTTCAGTTCTTTCAGCTTGACAAATGCTGATTGTATTCTTCCCTATGGCTTTCTAATTCCAGGTCTTTGCACATTTCATTATAGTAAATGGCTTTGTCTGCTTAAGCTGCTCTTTGAAATCTTCTGTTCAGCTCTTTTATCTTGTCATTTCTTCCGTTTGCTTTACCTGTTCTGTTCAATGGCAATTTTCAGAATCTCTTCTGACATCCATTTTGGTCTTTTCTTCCTTTCTTGTCTTTTTAATGACCTCTTGGTTTTCTTCATGGATGATGTTCTTGATGTCATCCCACAATTCCTCTGGTTTTTAGTCATTGGTTTTCAATGCAACAAATCTATTCTTTAGAGGTCGCTAAATTCAGGAAGGATATATTCAAGGTCATATTTTGACTTTTGTATATGAGCAGTTGATGATCTGTTCCACAATCAGCTCCTGGCCTTGTTTTGCCTGAAGATATTGAACTTCTTCGTTGTACCTTCCCACAGATGTAGTCAATCTGATTCCTGTGTATTCCATCTGATGACGTCCACATGTATAGTTGTCAATTATTTTGTTGAAAAAAAAAAAGGTATTTGCAATGAATAAGTCATTGGTCTTGCAAAATTATATCATGAAATGTACAGCATTATTTCTATCACCAGGCCATATTTTCCAACTACTGGTAACTCTTCATTGTTTTCAACTTTTGCATTCCAGTCACTAGTGATAATTAACACATCTTGATTGCATGTTTGATCAATTTCAAACTGTAGAAGTTGATAGAAATCTTTAATTTTCTCATCTTTGGCTTTGGTGGTTGGTGCATAAATTTGGACAATAATCTGGGAAAAATTGCATATCCATTTGCAGCAAAATGAAGTAGGATGTGTGTCTTACATCACGTATAATAACTAACTCAAAGTGGATCAAGGATTTCTATGTACAACCTAAAAGAATAAAGATCATCAAAGGAAATATAGGGACAAACTTAGAAATTAATACATAGTATAAATACATTATCAGACACAACTCTTAATGTACAAACAGAAGCAGACAAATTTGACAACTGGGCCTCCTAAAAATTAAACATATATGCACATGAAAAACTTCACCAAAAGAGTAAAGTAGAACCTATAAGACTAGGAAAAAAAAAATTCTGGCAATGACATATAATACAAGAGACTAATTTCTACAATTTATAGAAAACTTCAACACCTCAACAACAGGAAAAATACCCAATTAAAGAATGGTCAGAGGACAAGAACAGACACTTCACCAAAAAAGACATTCAAGTGGCCAATAAACATATGAATAAATGTTTGCCACCATTAGTCATTCTGTCCACCTACTGCCCTCAAGTTGATTCTGACTCACAGGGACCCTATTGCACATAGTAGAACTGACCCATAGGGCCACCAAGACTATAAATCTTTACGGAAGCAGACTGGTTCATCTTTCTGACATGAAGTGGCTAGGGGATTCAAACTGCTGACCTATTAGTTAACAACCAATGCTTTAACCACTGCACCATCAGAACTCCTTAGAGAGATGGAAATCAAAACAATAATTAACAAAGTATAAGAAAACAGAAAACAATAAATGATGGCAAGGTTTTAGGGAGACTGGAATACTCATATACTGCTGGTGGGACTGAAAAATGGTGCAACCACTATGGAAAACAGTATGGCTCTTCTTTAAAAATTTGGAAATAGAAATATCTTATGGTCCAGCAGTTCCACTTCTAGATATATATCCTACTGCTATAAGAGCCATGACACAAATAGATACAAGTACATCCATGTTCATCACAGCACTATTCATAATAGCAAAAAAAAAAAAAAAAGGAATAACCTAAGTGGACATCAATAGATGAATGAATAAACAAACCATGGTACATACACATAGTGGAATACAATGCACCTTTAAAGAATAATGATGAATCTGCCAATACCTCAAAACATGAATGAACTTGGAGGACATTATGCTGAGTGCAATTAGTCAATCACAAAAGAACAACTACTGTATTTTACCAGGATGATAAAAAGTCAAGAAAAGATTTTCACACCAAAAGAAACATTTTTTGACTGTTACCAAGGGTAGAAGGGTAAAGGAAGATAAATAACTAACTAGAAGGTAGTCAAATATTAATTTTGGGGAAGGGTAAGACAGTATATAATAAGGGGAAATCAGCACAAAAAGATCAAGCCAAAAGAAGACACTCAAAGGAGCACAAGAGTTAATAGCATTAGAGGTAAATACTATTATCTACACAATCCTGCAGTAACAATAATCTATGAGTGAATACATAGATAGACATGCAAGATGAACATGTGTGGAAGGGTGTGGGATTACATCCATGAGTGTATATAGGTTTGACAGAAGATATATCTGCATATGTATTTACGTATTCTGCAAATATGTTCATGAATACAGTAGAGCATACAAGAGTGAAATTTATGACAACTTCTTAGCCATTACTGAACACTTTGAGGGAATGAGATGCTGTGCCTGGGGCTCAGGACCAAAGTTTCTGGGACACTAAGGTCAATTGGCACAACATAATCCACAAGGAAAATGTTCTATATCCTACTTTGGTGAGTAGTAACTAGAGTCTTAAAAGCTTGTGAGTGGCCATCTAAGGTGCAACTATTGGTCTTCACCTGACTGGAACAAAGAAGAGCAAAGAAAATCAAAGACAAGTGGAAACAATTCATCCAAAGGAATCCTGAACCATACAAACCTCAGCTTCCATGACTCTGAGACCAGAAGATCTAGATAGTGTCTGGCTACCACTACAGACTAGTCTGAAAGGAATCACAGCACAAAGTCCTGGACAAAGTGGGAGAAAAATGTGACACAATACTGAAAATCATAAAAAGACAAGGCTACTTGATCAGATAAAGACTGATGGAATCCCCAAGACTATGATCCTTACTCATCCTTCAAACCTAGAACTGAACTCACCCCTGTGGCACAACTTTCGGCCAAACAATAGATAGGTCTGTAATTTACTACCATTGAGTTGATTCCAACTCACAGTTACCTCCATTGGGTTTCAAAGGCAGTAAATCTTTCTGGAAGTTGACTGCCCTATCTTTCTTCTGGGGAGTAGCTGGTGGGTTTGAAGCATCAACGTTGCAGTCAAATGTCTTAGGTACTGCACCACTAGAGCTGCTTAGATAGATCTATAAGGTGAACAGTAACACCAGGGAGGTACACGCTCTTTAGAATGATCAACTCCCCAATATTTAAGGAAAGGCATATGCCCAGAGACCAAATTCAGAAGACAGAAAAAGGGTAGGAAAGGAGGAGGAATGGAAACAGGAAACACGGGGAGGAAGTGGGATGGATGCTGATACATTGTGGAGATTGCAATCAATAGCATGAAGCAAAATGTGTATGAATTGTTGAATAGAAAACTGATTTTCTATGTAAACTTTCATCCAAATCACATCCTCCCCCCCCCCCAACCCTTAGCAACAAGTCTCCTTGGCTGTGTTATATGAACTCTCTGGCTTTGCTGCCATCCACCAGGCCAGGCCTTGGTGACTCAGCCTCTACAGACTGGGCCTGAGGGTGGCCCCTGCCTATGAACTGGTCAGTTCTAATAACTTCTCCCGGTAGGGATGTTCCAGATTAAATGTGACAACTAACCATATCAACTCTTCTCCCAAGGAAGGCACACATGTGAGACTTACCCAATAAGGCAGTGAAGAGGTGCTGTCATCCCTGTCCCCTTTGTACCCAAGTCATTGAGTTATTGGGCCTCAGAGGCCTATAGAGATTGCTGAGAAGACATTCTTTGTATCCTTACTTCCCCATATAGTTATATAATATCTCTTCCATCACCTTAATGACCTAAGCTCTTCCCATGCAACCTGTCAGTGTGGAATAAACACTGTGAGACTTTCCTAGCCTGCCCCCATGTCTGAAGAATAAAGATTCTTTATTCTTTATTCAGATTGTTTTATTTGTGTTTTCCCTAAAAGTCAGCAAAGATATGTAGATGACTGGTTAATTGCAGTTGTGTTGTACTAACAGGATAAGATGGACTTGGGCCATGTAGTGAAGGAAGAGTTACTGGACTTTTCACATGGAACCTATAATGTAATAATGGTTGAGAACCCAATTTGTGGAGTACAGCTGTGATTGAATGCTAGCTCTAGCCCTTGCAAAGGCACTTAACCCCCTGTGACCACACCCTCCCTGTGACCTTCTCATCCATGCATTCCTGTCTGTCCAGCCTTGCCTCTATGTGAGTGCTACCACTCTAATGCCTCATAGCTGATTGATCTAAGGGGTGCATCTGCATAGAGTAGGGGGTGCATCAACCTGGGGTAGGTGTCCTGTATGTAGGTCTTTCTACTGTTGGGCTGAGACCCAATCCATGGAAGTGAGTCCATTTCTAAGCCCAAAAGGTAACCCAGGGCCATAGTCTCAGGGGTCCCACCAGTCTCTCTCTGACCAGAAATTCTGGTCATTACTGTGTTTTTTTAACTTTGTTCCACATTTTTTTCTCCCACTCTATCCAGGATCTCCAGTTTTGATCCTTTTCTGAACACTTGGCATTGGTAGCAGGGTACCATCTAGTTCTTTCCATCTCAGGGTCGTGAAGGCTGAGGTCCTCGTGGTTCATCTTATCTTTGGACTAACTGTTTCCAGATGACTTTTATCTTTTTCACTTTTCTTTGCTCCAGATGAGAGGAGACCAATAGTTGCATCTCGGATGGCCACTCGAAAGCTTTTAATACACCAGTCACTACTCACCAAATTAAATTGTAGAACATTTTCATAAACTTTGTGTGCCAATTGAGCATGATGTCCCCTGAGACTATGGTCCTGAGCCCCTAGCCTGGTAAATCTCTCTCCAAATCACAATTTTAAAAGTCAAATTAAAAAAAAAAAAGGGGGGGGGAATTGCAACAAAACAGAAGACATTATGTTGAGCTATATAAGTAAGACACAAAAGGACAAACTTTGTTATATTGTTTTTATGAACTAAATATATAGAAAACATAATTAATTAGTGCCTACCAGGGGTGGGAAGAATAGGGAAAGTGAGGTTTTTGCTTAAAAAGTATTGAACTTATATGAATAGTGGTGGGATAATTTGGAAAAAGATAGCAAGAATGATTCCACAACTTGAAGTATGTGATCAATGTCACTGAAGTGGTACATGTAAAAATTGATGACATGTATGTTTAATGTATGTATAGTGCTATAATAAAAAAGAAAACATAAACAGCTCAGCTGAGTGTTATTTTTCTCTTTTTTATAGTAAATGCAGCAACATCTTTCAGACCAAGTTATAAGAAAAAGGCATCAAGGAGTGAGATGTAAAAAGGGATAAAATGTGGGTGTTGAAATAAGGAGCATATTGATTTCAAAACAGTTGTCA
>NW_006922066.1:1941596-1943447 GCF_000298275.1 Orycteropus afer afer
GATGTTGCTGCATTTACTATAAAAAAGAGAAAAATAACACTCAGCTGAGCTGTTTATGTTTTCTTTTTTATTATAGCACTATACATACATTAAACATACATGTCATCAATTTTTACATGTACCACTTCAGTGACATTGATCACATACTTCAAGTTGTGGAATCATTCTTGCTATCTTTTTCCAAATTATCCTACCGCGATTCATATAAGTTCAACACATTTTAGAAATGGACTCACTTCCATGATGTGGAGAGAGATTCACCAGGCTAGGGGCTCAGGACCATAGTCTCAGGGGACATCATGCTCAATTGGCACACAAAGTTTATGAAAATGTTCTACAATCTAATTTGGTGAGTAGTGATTGGGGTATTAAAAGCTTTTGAGTGGCCATCCGAGATGCAACTATTGGTCTCCTCTCATCTGGAGCAAAGAAAAGAAAGACAAAATCCACGTTAACTTTTAACATTTGCACAATGTTGTAATGGACAGAGAATTAAACTAGAATTAAGATCACAGTATCTATGTCCCAAAATATTATTACATAATTATTTTATACAGATAATATCAACTTCTCTGGTTATAGCTCTTTCACCAATAAAATAAAGGGAGTCATTAATTTACTTATTTAATAAACATTTACTGTGTTGCCTGTCATGTACCATACACATGGATTACACAACTAAACAAATAAACCTTGATTTCAGAGAGCTTATGGCCTAGTGAGAGTTGTTGTTGTTGTTGTTAGGTGCTGTCGAGTCACTTCCTACTCATAGAGACCCCATGCACAGCAGAACAAAACACTGCCCAATCCCATGCCAGCTCCACAATCCTTGCTATACTTAAGCCCACCTATATTGTCGCAGCCACCACGTCAATCCATCTCGTTGAAGGTCTTCCCCTCCTTCGTCAACCCTCCACCTCACCAAGCATGATATCCTTCTCCAGGGAATGGTCCCGTCTGACAACATGACCAAAGTAGGTGAGACAAAGTCTGGCCATCCTCACTTCTAAGGAGAATTTCGGGTGCACTTCCTCCAGGACAAATCTGTTCTTTTGGCAGTCCATGGTACCTTCATTATTCTTTGCCAGCACCACAACTCAAAAGCATCAACTCTTCTTCGGTCTTCCTTATTCATTGTCCAATTCTCATATGCATATGACACGATTGGAAATATCATGGCCTGTGTCAGGCGCACCTTAGTCCTCAAGGAGACATCCTTGCTTCTCAGCACTTGAAAGAGTTCCTTTGCAGCTGACCTGCGCAGTGCTACACATTGTCTAATGTCCTGACTGCTGCTTCCATTGGCCTCGATTGTAGAACCAAGCAATGTGAATTCTTTGACAACCTCAATCTTTTTTCCATTTATTGTGGTCCACTTATGAGAATGCTTATTGGTCTACTTGTGAGAATTTTTGTCTTCTTTATATTGAGATGTAATCCATATTGCAGACTGTGTTCCTTAATCTTCATTAGTAAGTGCCTCAAGTCATCCTCACTTTTAGCAAGCAAAGTTGTATCATCAGCATATCTCAGGTTGTTAGTGATTCTTCCCCCAATCCTGATGCCAAGTTTTTCTTCATATAGTTCAGCTTTTCGAATTATTTGCTCAGCATATTGATTGAATAAGTATGGGGAAAGGATACAACCCTAACACACTCCCTTCCTGATTTTAAACCATTCAGTGTCCCCTTGTTGCATTTGAACGACAGCCTCCTTGTCAAGGTACAGGTTCTTCATGAGTACAATCAAGTGTTTGGAAATTCTCATTCTTCTCAATGTTATCCATAATTTGTCATGATCCACACAATCAAATGCCTTTGCATAGTCAATAAAGCACAAGTAAACATCTTT
>NW_006922066.1:1943892-1962126 GCF_000298275.1 Orycteropus afer afer
ACCGAGTGAGTGCCTCCAGTGTGGCATCCATTTGTTGAAATATCTCAATGGGTATTCCATCAATTCCTGGAGCCTTGTTCTTTGCCAATTCCTTCCTTGCAGCTTCGACTTCCTCCTTCAATGCCATTGGTTCTAAGATCATATGCCACCTCCTGAAACAGATAAAGATCGACCAATTCTTTTTGGTACAGTGACTCTGTGTATTCTTTCCGTCTTCATTTGACGTTCCCTGCATCATTCAATGTTTTGCCCTTAGAATCTTTCAATATTGAAACTTAAGGTTAAATTTTTTCTTCAATTCTTTCACCTTGAGAAATGCCAAGCATGTTCTTCCCTTTTGATTTTCTAACTCCAGGTCTTTGCACATTTCATTATAATAATTAGCTTTGTCTTCTCAAGCTGCTCTTTGAAATCTTTGGTTCAACTCTTTTATTTTGTCATCTCTTCCATTTGCTTTAGCTACTCTCTACTCAAGGGCAAGTTTCAGAGTCTCTTCTGTCATCCATTCTGGTCTTCTTTTATTGTCTTTTTAGTGATGTCTTGCTTTCTTCATGGATGATGCTCTCAATGTCATCCCACAATTCTGGTGTTTGGTCATTGGTGTTCAATGCATTAAATCTATTCTTTAAATGATCTCTAAATTCAGGAGGGATATATTCAAGGTCATATTTTGGCTCTTGTGGCCTTGTTTTAATTGTCTTTAACTTCAAGTTGAACTTGCATATGAGCAGTTGATGGTCTGTTCCACAATCAGCTCCTGGCCTGGTTTTGGCTGAAGATACTGAGCTTCTCCTTTGCCTCTTGCCACAGATGTAGTCAATCTGATTCCTGTGTGTACCATCTGGTGAAGTCCATGTGTATAGCCACCATTTGTGTTGTTGAAAAAATGTGTTTGCAATGAACAAGTTGTTGGTCTTGCAAAACTACCATGTGAGTTCCAGCATTATTTCTGTCACCAAGGCCAAATTTTCCAACTATCAGTGATTCTTCTTTGTTTCCAACTTTTGCATTCCAGTCATCAGTGATAATTAACACATCTTAATTGCAAGTTTGGCCAATTTCAGACTGCAGAAGTTGATACAAATCTTCAATTTCCTCATCTTTGGCTTTGGTGGTTGGTGCATAAATTTAAATAATAGTCATATTAACTGGTCTTCCTTGTAGGCATATGGATATTATCCTATCACTGACATCATTGTACTTCAGTACAGATCTTGAAACATCCTTTGTGATGAAGAATGTCATGCCATTCCTCTTTAAACTGTTATTCCCAGCATAGTAGATCATATGGTTGTCCTATTCAAAATGGCCAAAAGCAGTCCATTTCAGCTCACTAATGCTGAGGATATCAATCTAGTGAGAGTAGGGACAGATAAACAAGTTACAACACCATCATAAATGTGTACCTGGAAATGTGGAAGATAATCAGTGAATTCAAAAATCAGCAGAGACTTGGTAATGTAGGTTATATTGGAACTTATTATGAAGGGTAAGTTGATGTCACAAGTTAAAGAAGGAAAGTAGTATTAAAATCAGAGCTCGTGCCATAAGCAAAAACATGGATATACAAGGTAGCATACCAGTGACTACAAAGAATTCAATATGGTGGGACCATATGGTTAACAAGCCAAGTGAAGAGACATGGAGCAGGGGAAATAGGCAGAAGAAAGTCATAAAGATGTTTGCAAATCATGTGAGGAAATTTAGATTTGATGTTCTAAGCAAAGGGTAAGCACTAGAAAAATGAAAAGCATAGAGGGTGATATGAGAATTGTTTATTTAGATCGAATACTCTGGAAAAAGTACAGAGGTATAGAGTCTAAAAGCATTGCCTCTAAAATAAGACTGACAGCATGGTTTTAAGTTTCATCTCCAACCCCTATGAGCTGTGTGACATTGGGTAAATAGCTTGCTTCCTTTAAGTGTCAATTTCTCCATATGCAAAATGGGAAAAAATTTCCTATATACATGAGGTTTAAATGAAATACTATACACAAAATACTGATTAAAGTCACCAGCATGTTTGCTGATGATAAAGAATATTATTGCCAGTGGCAGAAAAAAAAATAGTAAAATATCATATGTCAAGATATTGAAAACTTTATCATCAGATATCCTATTGAGTTATTGTATAACTTCCTCCTAAAATAGAATATAAAGTCAATTGAAGAAAAATTCCTTAATTATTTTTAATTCTCAAAAACCTAGGAAAAAGGTTTTCTTGATGTTGGTGCTTTATTAGAGTCAGTTAAAGACTACAGATAAAACATTTGACATGTAAGTATTTGCTTTCAACTTTTAATATATTTTTTAAAAGTAAGCCTTTGGTTTTGTTTGATAGTCATCTTTTCTAAACTTTGATCTTTCTAAAAAGTATCTTGCAACATGTTTTTTCAATTTATATTAATTAAATTCCATAATGCCATTAGTTTTATTTTTATAACAAGTTAGTTTTTAAATCTTTAAAATACTTTTGCTGTTGTGATAAGAATTATATGAATCAGCAAACTCAGATTTGCTTTACTACAATGCTTACAATTATAGCACACTTATAAGTTGAGCACATCATTTTGAATCTTCTGGTTATATTAAAATAAATTATTTTTTGTCTTGATTTAAATTACAAATATATACTGTGAGATAGACCCTTGTATGTACTTGTCAATTTAAAAATATTAGCATTTTGTTTAATCTTTAAGTGTAAAAGACTGGTTTTGGAGGTGTAACCTTATTCATATATCTATATCTGCACATGTCTATAAAATAAAATAACTATTATATATATATATATATATATTTTAAATCGCATTATCTAATTTGCTAGCAATTTAAGTTCAGTTGCTTCTTCAACCAAACTTCTGTATCTTCAGAACTGGATAATTCTTCTGCTTGGAGGTTTGATAAGAAAAAGAAATGGGGGCTAAACTCTCAATAGTTTATGCACATATTCAGAAAGGTAGTTATATTTTAACTTTTGTTGTTTCTGTGCATTTATATTCTTATTTTGTATAGCTCTCTTCTCAAAACTGTATTCATCACTTTATAAGCCATGATTCCAAAGGAAGGGCTTGGAGTCTCTTTCCTTTTTCTCTTGCTTTCCACAGAGATGCTAACTGGTTTCTACCTTGGTGTTCACTTGTCCTGATTATTATGTGCCTGGTGTTGGTATGAGTGATAAAAAATAATGTACCATAATTCTGTATTAGAACGTAGAGAATGTGTAATATGCTTGTAGCTGTTGGCTGCAAATTATAGGCAGGCTGCCATGCTTTATGAAATTTGAAACCTTCACATGGCCTCTGTGCACACTGCCTAGGCTATGATGAGATAGTCCAGATGTAACAGATGTATGAAAATCCCACTGAGCTGATCTTTATCCTGGAGGAAATCCCAGAATATTCTGGCCAGAAAGAAAGGTGAAAGAAAGCACTTGGAATTACATCATGTACAACTTTAAGTCCGGAAGCAATAATGAATAGCTTGGTTTGTTTATTTATATTTGAGATTTATAAGACAACACCCATTTTGAAATGCCATGGGGCATATGTATCACGAAAAATAAACTAGGTTAAAAGCTAAAAGCCATTTTTAATTAACATATCAATTATGAAAAGTGCAGCTGAACAGATGTCTCTTGGTTTTTGCCCAGCAGTTCAGTGAACTGGAGTTGTCTCAGGTCAAGAGAAAAAAAAAAAAAAAAAAATGCAACAGAGTAAAGGCCTTGGGACTCTTAATAGGAGCACTCTTGTTGATTCTACTCTTTGTGACTATACATAGATATACACATAGCTCTAAAATTATCAAAGACCTAAGACATAAAGTAAGTTTATGGAATATATTAGAGTTCTATCACCAAGAGATCGTATTTGTATTAAATCATTTCAGCATGTAAGTGTGGGAGCCATTGACCTAAGTCTTCCTGGGATGAATAAGCAATATCAAATCCTTCATATACTGCTTGTTGTTAGATGTAATAGACTCCAACTCATGGTGACCTTATATATTCAGAGTAGAACTGCACCACAGAGTTTTCAAGGCCATGACTTTTGCAAGCAGATTACCAAGCCTGTCTTCTGAGGCTGCTCTGGGAAGGTTTGATAACCAGGATTTCAGTTAGTAGTTGAGTGCTAACTGTTTGCACCACCCAGGGCTTCTTTACTTCATACTCCCACTTTATTTTCCACATGAGTAATATTCTGAAACACAGATAATAGACATCTCTACATAAAATTGTAATGGCTTCAGTGTCTTTGTTGTTGTTTTTGTGTACTGTCAAGTCAATTCTGAATCATAGCAATCCTAACCAACTATATATAAAGCAAGACACTTCACAATATTATACGAACTTACTTCATGGCCTTCCATAAATATATCTTATATTCCATATATTTCAAATTTACTTGATATTTTATTTACTAAGTTAATACTTCATGTGGTGCTCTAAGTATAAGTCATCTCATGAGTTCAACCATCTCCATCTAAAAAGGGTTTTCTATACTCAAAAATTCAGATAAAATGAAATTTTCTTAATGTAGAATTACTCCATCTACTTTTCTCTATAGGAGCTCTGGTAGCATAGTGTCTAAGGCATGTGACTGCTAGCCAGAAGGCTGGCAGTTCAAACCCACCAGCCACTCCTCAGAAGGAAGATTGAGCAATCTACTTCTGTAGTTATACTGCCTCAGAAACCCAAGGAGAGGTCACTATGAGTCAGATCTGACTCCATGGAAGTTTTCTTTTCCTTTGTCCTTCCACTATATTGAGAATTGCTTTTATTGATATTGTAAGTCCATGTTGGTTATTTAATTCACTGATGTAGTCAAGGAAACAGTCTATTGAAATTTCATGCCGCAGCATCTTTTTGTGTTTAGTGCAGTAACAATATGTCCATTTAATCTCTCAAGCCTGCATTCCAAGCTAGAATAATGGAAAGGCCTGAAATATTTCCTAAGTGACACACTCTCTGTATATTTAGATGTCAAGCCCTCTGTAGAGAATACCTCTAAATATTCCATTGGCTAGAACTGGGACAAATGGTCATCCTTAGTTGAAAAAGAGTGTAAAAATATGAGTATTTTATAATTTCAGAATCTAAGGTAGAGAACCATGACTCATCTGTCCATTTGTCATACTGCGGTGGCTTGTGTATTGCTGTGATGCTGCAAGCTATGCCACCAGAGTTTCAAATACTAACAGGGTCATGCATGGTGAACAAGTTTCAATGGAGCTTCCAGAGTAAGACAGACTAAGAAGGAACTGGTGATCTACTTCTAAAAAAAAATTGGCCAGTAAAACCTTACTGATAGCAGCAAATCATTGTCTGATATAGTGCTGGAAGATGAGTTTCTCAGGTTGGAAGGCACTCAAAATACAATTGGGGAAGTGTTACCTCCTTAAAGTAGAAAGGACCCTATTGACATTGGCGTAAAACTTTTGGGACTTTCATTTGCTGATGTAACATGACTCAAAATGAGAAGAATCAGCTGCAAACACCCATTAATAATCAGGATGTGAAACATACAAAGTACAAATGTGGGATAGCTGAAAGTCTTCAAGAATGAAATAAAGTGCATAAAGATAGATTTCCTAGGCATTAGTGAGCTGAAATGGACTAGTATTTGCCATTTTGAATTTGACAGTCATATGAGGTCTACTATGCCAGGAATGACAAATTGTAGAGAAATCATGTTACATTCATTTAGAAAAAGAACAATTTAAGATCTATCTTGTAGTACAACACTGTCAGTCATAGGATAATATCCATACGTCTACCAGGAAGACCAGTAAATACACCTATTATTCAAATTTACACAGCAAGCACTAATGCCAAAGATGAAGAAATTTAAGATTTTTACTAACTTCTCTAGTCTGAAATTGTTTGAACATGGAACTAATACACATTGGTAATTACTGGTGATTGGAATGCAAAAGTTGGAAACAGAAAAAGAAGTTGTTGTCACGTGCTGTTAAGTCGGACCCGACTCATAGTGACCCCTCCTTAGGTTTCCGAGGCAGTATCACTACAGAAGTAGATTGCCTCATCTTCCTTCTAAAGAGTGGCTGGTGGGTTTGAACTGCCAGGCTTCTGGTTAGCAGTCAAGTGCCTTAGGCACTAGAAGTAGTAGATGAAAAAATGTGGTGACAGAAATTATGCCAGATTTTGAAAGACCACCGACCTATGCATGGCAAATAATTTTTTTCAACAACATGAGTGGTGACTATACATGTGGACACCACCAGATAGAATATGCAGGAATTGAATTGACTATATCAGTGGAAACATACGACAAAGAAGCTTTATACTATCAGTCACAACAAGGCCAGGAAATGACTATAGAACAGATCACCAATTGCTCAAATCCCAGTGCAAGTTGAAGCTGAAGAAAATTAAAGTAAGTCCTCAAGAGCCAAAGTACAACCTCAAGTATATCCCACTTGAATTTAGAGACCATCTCAAGAATAGATTTGATGCACTTAACACTAATAACCAAAAATCAGATGAGTTGTGGGATGATAGCAAAGACATCATACATGAAGAAAGCAAAGGTTGTTAAAAAGATAGAAAAGAAAGAAAAGACCAACATGGATGTCAGAAGAAACTATAAAACTTGCTCTTAAACATAGAGTAGCTAACATGAATGGAAGAACTGATGAAGTAAATGAGAAGAACAGAGATTTCAAAGGGCAGCTTGAGAAGAAAAAGTTAAAATTTATCATGAAATGTGCAGAGACCTGGAGTTAGAAAACTAAAAGAACATGCTTGATGTTTCTCAAGCTGAAACAACTGAAGAAAAAAAAAATCAAGTGTCAAGTTATAATATTTAAGGATTGTATGACAAAATACTGAAGCATAAAAAAAGAAGATGGGAAGAATACACAGAGTCACTGTACCAAAACCAACCAATCATTTCAAAGAGGAAGCAAATGATCAAGAACTAATGGTAGGTATTAAAGGAAGAAGTTCAAACTGCAACAAAAACATTAGCAAAAAACAAGGTTCCAGAAACTGATGAAATACTAATTGAGATGTTTCAACAAATGGATTCACACAAGTAAAGTTTTCCTGAAGATAATTCAAAATGGTTTCAGCACTGCATTGACAGGAAACTTCCAGAAATTCAAGCCATATTTAGAAGAAGAAATAGAAGAAGGGATACCATTTCTAATGTCAAGTAGATCTTGGCTGAAAGTATAGAATACCAGAAAGCTGTTTTCTTGTGTTTTATTGACTATGCAAAGGCCTTCAACCGTGTGGATCCTAAGAAATTTCAGACAACATTGCAAAGAACTGGGAATTCTGAAACACGTAATTGTGCTTATGTGGAACCTACACATAGACCAAGAGGAAATTTTTCAAAGAGAACAAGGGAATATTGCATGGTTTAAAATCAGGAAATATGTGCATCAGGGTTGTATCCTTTCCCCATTCTTATTCAATCTATATCCCAAGCAAATAATCTGAGAAGCTGGACCATATCTGGAAGAAGGCATCAAGATTCAAAGAAGACTCATTAACAACCTGACATGAGCAGATTTCACAATCTTGCTTTCAGCAAGGAAAATCTGAAGCTCCTACAGATGAGGATCAAAGAGTACAGCCTTCATTACAGATTAAACCACAATTTAAAGAAAACAAAAACACTCACAAGACATATAAGCAACATTTTGATAAATATTGAAGTTGTTGTCAAGGATTTCATTTGACTTGGATCCACAATTTAAGCCCATGGAAGCAACAGTCAAGTAATCAAATGATGTATTGCATTGGGTAAATTTGCTACAAAAGTCCTCTTTAAAGTGTTGAAAAGCAAACATGTCACATTGTCAAAGCACTGAGGTGTACCTGACCGAAGCCATGGCGCTTTCAATTGTTTCAGATGCATACAAAAGGTGGACAATGAATAAGGAAGATTGAGGAAAAATTGATGCCTTTGAATTTTGATGTTAGTGAAGAATATTGAACATACCACAGATTGATAGAATGAACAAATTTGTCTTGGAAGATGTACAGCCAGAATGCTCCTTACAAGTTAGGATAGTAAGATTCTTCTCATGTACTTTGGACATGTTATCAAGAGGGACCCATCCCTGGAGAAGGACATCATGCTTGGTAAAGTAGAAGCTCAGTGACAAAAGAGGAAGAACTAGAACAAGATAGATTGACACAGTGTCTGCAACAATAGGCTCCAATATAGTGATGATTATGAGGATGGTTCAGGTTGGGTAGTGTTTCAGTTTGTTGTTCATAGTGTCACTATGAGTCGGAACCTACTCAATGGCACTAAGAACAACAAAGTTGAGAAAATAAAAATGTTGAGAAAAAGAGAGATGTGACTGCCTACAGTTTCTTCCCAGCCCCACAAAGCTTTGACCTTTTTTTTTTTATTGTAGCACAGTTATTAATGTGACTTACATTTATGTCCATTCCTAATTCTTAGTCTCTTGAATATAAAGACTAGAACTTTTTAAATAATTTTATCCATCCTCTCATAGACAATTTTCATCTATATTTGTTGAATGAATGGCTCCAAGATAGAAGAGAACATTTTGTTAAAGCCCAGAATTTTAAATGAGACACAAGAGAGATATATCTAGGAGAAAGGCAACCTGAAAACATTTAAGTCTAGATTAAACCAAGGTGACATTTCCATGTCCTCTCTGCCAATTAGAAAAAAAAAAAAAAAAATCTGGTTGAAAATAACATTTTTTTCTTTTAATATACAGGAAGTCTAACATTTAATTAAAAATACCTGTGTTATTTTTCTATGCCTGCTGCAACAAATTACCACACATT
This sequence comes from Orycteropus afer afer, assembly GCF_000298275.1. Lineage (NCBI taxonomy): Eukaryota > Metazoa > Chordata > Mammalia > Tubulidentata > Orycteropodidae > Orycteropus > Orycteropus afer. The sequence goes on from NW_006922066.1 coordinate 1,952,687, forward strand.
TGGTGAATTAAAACAATATACACTTATTCTCTCACAGTTCTGGAGGTCAAAAGATCTAAAATTAGTTTCAGTGGGCTAAATTAAATGTGTTGGAAGTGCCACAATCCCTCCCTAGGAAAGAATCTGTTTCCTTGTCTTTCCTTGTCTTTTCCAGAATCTGGTAGCTGTTCTCATTCCTTCATTTGTGACTCATATCACACAGCTTCATCATTGTTTCAATCAACACATGGTCTTCTTCCTCTTTAATCTTCAAATATCTCTGCTTTTCTTTTATAAATACACTTATGATTATATTTTGTCTCAATCCAATAATCCAGGAGAATCTGACCACCTCAAAGTCCTTAATTTAGTCACACCTGGAAAATCCCTGTTACCACACAAGGTAACCTTCATAGGTTCCTGAGATTAGGATCTGGATATTTGGGCAGTGGGAGTGGGGGTATTCAGCTTGTAGCACAGGTTCCAGAGATTAGATAAAGATATCTTTGAGGAGCATTATTCAGACAATCACACCTATGCATGGCAGAAATAAGAATTTAAGACTGAACATCAAGAATAAAAATCACTGCAATTGAAACTGAGTAGCAGGCGATACAGACAGTGTTATTAACAAGGATTTAAAGTTAGCTATGATATTTAATAGAGGAAAAAGACAGTGTGTTGATGGAAACCATGATGAAGTTGTGTGATATGAGTCACAAACTAAGGAATGAGAAATGATACTTACCAAAAAAAAGTGAGAATGACCAGACTTTGTGTTACCTACTTTGGTCATGTTATAAGAAAAAATCATTTCCTGGAGAAGGATATTATGCTTGGAAAAATGAAGGGACAACGAAAAAGGGGAAGACCCTCCACAAGATGGATTGACACAGTGGCTACAATGATGGGCTCAGGCATACTAAGGATCATGGGGCTGGCACAGAACTGGGCAGTGTTTCATTCTGCTGTACATAGGGATGCTATGAGTCAGAGACAACTTGATGGCACCTAACAACAACAACAAAATAAAAATTTGAGGAATATTTAGGATACTGGAATTATAAAAATTGGTATCACAAAACTCAATAGATGGGTTTAGAAGAAAATTGGACAGAGCAAAATATGAATTAGAGAACAGAAATACCAAAGCTGCAGCACAGAGAAAAAATAGGATTTTAAAAATTTAGGAAACAAAAGGTATAGTAACACAATGAAAAATCCCAGTATAGTTATAATAAAATCTCAGAAAAACAGAATGATTTTGGAACAGAAACAATATTTGAAAAATTACTGACCAAGAACTTCCCCAAAATACAGGTGTATACTGGATAATGTCCATTCAGACAGCATCTAACTGCATATACATCCTTGGTCCCATATGGTTTTTGTTTGTTTTGTTTTCTAGCAATCAGAAATGATTTATTGGGCATACTTTGTATGCAGACTTAGACAAGCACATGAGAGTATGGACCAGCAAGAGCCCTGCCCTCTGGATACTTAACATAGGCCAGTGTCCTTTGTCAGCCCGATCCAGCTCCCCCATCTACTCCTGGTAGTGGATCCTCTGGTGGTGGATAAGCTGCAAGCTGTGGCTGAAGGCCTTGCTGCAGATGCTGCAGGAAAAGGGCTTCTTGTCTGTGTGAGTCTACAGATGTCAAAGGAAGAAGTGGCCATGGAAGGCCTTGCAGCACTCATGGCACATGTAGGGCTACTTGCCTGTGCACATACACTGGTGCTTGATAAGTATAGAGCTCCAGATGAAGGCCTTGCCACACTGGCTGCCAGTGTACAGCTTTTGCCCCATGTGTAACCTCTGGTGCTACACCAGGCTGTAGGTCTGGCTGAAGGTGTGGCCACTCTGGTAGCACTTGTAAGACATCTAGGCAATGTGGAGGAACAGGTGCTAGGTGAAGTGGAGGTTACTCAAAGCTTTGCGTGAAGGCCTTGCCACATTGGCCACAATCATATGGTTTGTCACCCATGTGCATACAGTGGTATCAGACAAAGCTGAACCAGCCACAGAACCTCTTGCTATACTCTTGGAATGTGTAGGGCTTCTCACCTGTGGAGATGGGCTTATGCTTCAACAGCAATGAGTTGAGTGCTTGAAATTCTTGCCACAGGTCACAGAGCTGTATGGCTTCCAATGCCATTCATAACCCTTTTGGTCCCTGAAGCCCATGACCAGGCCAAAATCACTACCCACCAGGGACTACCACCAGTTCTCAGGTCTCTGTCTGGCAGGAGCATCGTGTGCCCTCTTCTGCACACAGCATACAGCCCTTGGTGGCTGGCCCACAGATCTCTCCAAACTGTCCTGTGGCCCAAAGCTGTCCCTACACTTGGGTCTCCAGGGAAGTGCTCTTACCAGGCTCTAAAGCAACTCTGTGTCTTAGTCTACATCCACCTTAGGAATGTATAGCTGGGGAGATGGTGGTGCCTTCTCAAGCTCCAAATCAGAATCAGGTCAGAAGGTGTTTCTCCTGATCTCAACTTCATAGACATGTTGGGTATCCTGGTCTGGCAGCTCCTATTCCAGCTACGGCTATGGAAGCACCACTGGGCTGGAGGAGGTGGTGACAAGTAGATAATCATGGAAGTAAAGCAGGGTCTTATGGTGTTGATGGGCTCCAGAAAGTGTTCCCAGTGATGAAAGATTGATGTGAGAGAGGCAGGAGGGGCTACCTGATTTTCCCTTAGAACGACCATCTTCCTTGAGGCCTCCTGATGGTATGCACAGCTAGGAGCCCTTATCCTCACTGTGTGAGTAGAGGTGAAGGTCTCAGGAGAGAAGCCCTTAAAAGTCATAGGGCTTCACAATTTCATTCTGAGCTCAGATTCCAGCCCCTGCTGCTGCAACAACTAAAGCAGGAGGGGCACTAGCACCACCAATTCAGGAGCAAACACTTCTCAGTTTCCTTTTCTCAGCTGGGAGCGCTTTGCCCATGGAGAAGGACACAATCACAGAGAGCTTAGCTGCAGAGAGCAGCAGCCACCTGGCTCAGGCTGGCAACTCTACTCAAACTATATTACTCAGTTATTCTGTGATTTGGACATTATAAGAAGATCACATATAGTGACATTAGGCAATCCATTTATAATGGAAAATATTAATATATCACATCTACATACATCCTAGAATGAAAAGTTAAGACAGAAAAAGTTCTTAAAACTGGTCAGAGAATACACACTACATTTAAAAGACAATAATAAGACCAACAGCCCACTCCTCAACCACAACTATGAAAGCCAAACAACAATGGAACAAAGTTCTTGAAAACTACAACTTGATTTAAAATATCTCAAGAAGTCATGTTGTGTTGTTATGTGCCATTGGGTCAGACCCAACTCATAGTGACCCCTCCTTGGGTTTCCGAGGCAATATCACTATGGAAGTAGATTGCCTCATCTTCCTCCTGAGGAGTGGCTGATGGGTTTGAACCACTAGTCTTCTGGTTAGCAGTCAAGTGCCTTAGGCACTACACTACCATAGCTCCCACAAGAAGTCATAAGAAAATGTAATTATTGTATACTAAAGAATTGAATATATGGGTTTAGGCTTAATTGGCCTAAATCTTCTCCATGGATTCTTATAAAAATATGAAAGAACACTACCATTCTTAAACACACTGTTCCATAAATGGAATATATATATATATATATATAATACTCTTTTGATTGCTTTAAGAGGCAAACATAACATATGCAAAAATATGAGAAATACACTACTTGAAAGGAAACTTACCTATTCACCACTCTCACGTACTTAGAAGTTAAAAAAAAGAAAAGAGAGTAAATAAGAAAATACTAAATGAAGTTAAGGATTAAAAAAGAAAAAATAGTACCAAATTAGGTTTATTAGAGTATGATAATATTAATATAACATAGGAAAAGTATCAATATAATCTTTTAAAATATTGTGGATAAAAATTATATCTGAATAGATGTAAGACAAATATAGGAAATATTGGACAATTATTGTAATGAAAACTCTAAGTAAAGAAGAATTTTAGTGAATTCTCTTGAATAAAAAGTATCTGTAATAAATATTCAGCATAAATGATGAAAAATTGAAATTGTCTCACACGAGTTATGAAATAAGAAAAGGATGCCCATTAACACTACTTCTATTCAGTATTGTTCTAGATATGCTAGCTGATATTGTGAGTTATGAAAAATAAACTAAAAATATAAAGAATGAAAAAGAATAAATATAACTTAAATTATGCACAGAAAGCATTATTATTGTGACATAAGTAAATCTCTATGTCAGCTAATAGAATTAATTGAGTTTAAAAGCAGATTTACCAATAGGCTAATTATTACCTTTAAATAAGAGCACATATTTATGCTAATAAATTAATATTAATTCATCTGGAAAAGCTATATGAAATGTAGAATATTAAGTCATATGGATTAGTATTAAAATGAATACTAGGAATGCATATAACCAAAAACATTATTCAAAACCTTTTAAAATACTATTGCAAGGCGTTAATAATCTTTTAAATAGATGAAATATATTTTTTTATTAGATGACACAATATATATTATAAAATATCAACTTTTCCATGTTTAGCTATAAATTCAACAAATTCCCAACCAAAAATTATCAGTTTGTTGTACTAACTGTAATTTCCTGCTAAATAGAGCTAAGAAAATTGTGGTGAAAATGTTTGAGTTATTAACGCTCTCAGAGGCATCAGCACGTGCCAAGTATAGACTTTGGTAAACTGCTCTGTCATTCCATGAAATATAGATTAAATAATTTACACATAATTTTCTTAAAGAGAGTCTAATGGTATTAATTATATATCAAAGAACAGGCATAAATTAAACTATTTTCATTTAACTAACTGTACTTAATGAACAATAATATATTACACACAAACATGTGAACAACAATAAACATTTAATTGCAAATGCAATAGCATGTTTTTTTTTATTTTGCTTCAAAAATAAAACTCCTATTAAAATAATAGTGAACCCCAAATGCTCTTTATTGCTATTAAATTATTTATATGAAAAAAAATAGTTGCTCCAATAACGCAAGTGTCTAGTAAAACTTGGAAAACTGTTTTCAAAAGCATAAATTATTACCAAGTTCCAGAAATTTGCTTTATATTTTTTTTTCCTTCAGGAAAACTATTTGTGATTATAAACAGAAGAATCTCTTACAATAATTATGCATGAAAAGAAAAGCATATTAAATCTAGAGTAATTTTTAAGGGACTGTAACATTTGTTCAAACTAGAAGCAGATCAATTTTCACATTGCAACCTAGCATTTGCTTTTGATTTATTAAACTTTATTTTCACAGTTGCCTTAGTAGAAGTATAAAGTTAGGCAGTCATACTAGAACTTTATAAATTCCTCTGTTTTGAGGTATTACTTATATTTCTCTTTGAGAAACAATTCAGCCCAAACTTAATTTTTTTTTAATGTCAAAAACTGTGTATCATTAGAATGGATGATACACTGCATTTATAATATTTAGTACTTGGATTTCCACAAAATGAATTGATTATTTAAATGATCAATTAAATTAAGTGCTAGCCTGTTGAGTCTATTCTGAATGTACCTAAAGGAAAAGGACTGGCTTCATCCATTTAATTATGAATACTTTTTTATTATATTGTTATTATAATAGCCTTTGTCCATTCTCCTTTATCATGTATTATTAAGTCATTAAGCAAATGAACTAAACAAAAACTGTCCCCAAAATATCAACAATAAAATTTTACTAAATTATGTTATTTACTTTATTCAGATTATAAATGTTAAAGTAAAAATTATTTATTTTAGGTGGTTGGCATTATGTGAGAGTAATGAATTTAGAGCCCATTTCTTTTCTCTTCTTTTTGAATAGTGTATTTTAAAAAAGATTTTCTTATGAAAATATGTATAACACTACAAAATAAATCAAGACTGAGTGAGAAAATCAGGACAGAGGGAAAATGAGGATAGGAAAAGGAGATGAAGCCAGAAGTGAGATGAGTACAGAAATACACGCCAAATTCTCCTGTACATCTGCTGGAGATGGGCCGCAAATGCAGCACAAAGCTTTCTAGTAGTCAACACAAGTAAGGGTCTGTGATCCATTACATGGGTTACAGTGTCTTTGAAATGAAAACAAACTAGTCATTCAGGACAAGGCCCATTCTGGGAATCAAAACTAGAAAAACATTTCACATATGTCTAATAAAAAGGATATTAAAAACAGTGGCATCAGTGGAGTTGATGTGACCTAGTGCAGTAACTTACGGGGTCATTCCCTGGCAGTGGAAGCCCCTTGGTTGGCAGAGTGGCCCAGACTTGTCCCTAGGCAGGGACAAGCACCCTGCTTCAAGGCCCTACCCCTTCCAACTCCTCCTCCCTATATCAGGCTTTCCACAGTTCCTCCCTTCTCCTAAGGGCCTAGGCAGAGACCTTCTTCTCTGCCCAATGGCAGCCTCTCTTCTTGCCTACTGCTGCTCCTACTGATTTGGCAGCCATGGCTGTTGCCACCACTGCAGATCTTGGGGTTATTTTCATGTCACCCCATCTGACAATGGCAGGAGGTGCAGTCTGTACCCCCTACACACTCACCGCTAGAGACACAACTGATTAATAACATCCACATCTATAGTCTCACACTGTAATACAGTTAGAAGAACTGTGACGTCACACAGAGCACACATCAGAAAAAGACAAAGCAACATAATTTGGATGGACGTAATGGTTATCAATAGCTAATTGATAGACTATAGGATGCATAAAGCAGTCGTTTTCAATACCTAAACTTTGTCCTATGTGTACACATGCAGATGTATAACACACATAGGCAGAGATAAAATGTGCTCCAACCATACTTTCAGCCAAAACGTTTCATAATTTTTATATATTGTGCATAATACATGAAAGGTTTCTAAAGTTAAAAAAGAAAAAAGAAACAGTTTGAAAAGTACCAAATCTTGACAAAGGACTAAACAATATTTTTAAGGAAATCTCCAAATTCCAATTCTCAACTAAGTGAGAATAAGTGAAAAATTAATTTTTTCAGGTTCTACTTTCTGAAAATTTTTTTATAGAATTAGTATTTTATTGTTTCCTGACCTGTATAGAACCAATTACTTTAAAAGCTAGTGGAACTAAACTAGAATTGCCATCATCTTCTTAAAGGTAAGTGCTCTGATAAGGAAAGGGAACAGAAAATCTGGCTTTGGCCAAGTTTTTAAAAAGTAGCTTGCCTTTACCTCATGACCAAACAATAGAGTTTTAAAGAAATAGTTTGGGGTTAACTCCAGGAAAACATCCTATAGTCTGAAAAGAGTTTTAATAGAATCACTTATGAAGATTTTACAAATGTAGGTGTCTTTGGTGAAGAATATTGATTACATTATGGAGTGCCAGAGAAATAAAGGAGTTCTGGTGATGCAGTGCCTAAGGCTTTTGACTGATAACCAGAAGGCTGGCAGTTCAAAACCACCAGCCACTCCATGGAAGACTGGTCGATTTACTTCCATAAAGATTTACTGCCTCAAAAACCCAAGGAAGACTCGCTATGAGTCAGGATTGACTTGATGACATAGTCAGTTTGGTTTGTTTTCTTGGAAGGAAATACAGCCAGAATGCTTCTTAGAAGTGAGTATGGTGAGACTTTGTCTCATGTACTTTGGACGTATTATCAGGAGGGACCAGTTGCTGGAGAGAAAAACATCAGGCTCGAGAAAGTAAAATAAATAAATAAATAAATTCAAAGCAATGAATTGACATAGGAGCTGTAACCATGGGCTTAAACATAGCAATGGTTATGAGGATGGTGCAGCACTGGGTAATAGTTCTGATATTCATCAGGTCACTATGAGTCTGAGACAACTTGATGACACCTAACAACAACAAATGCATTCACAGTGTGGTATAACCATCACTACTATCTGTTTCCTGACCTTTTTTTTTTCTTTAATGTTATTGTTTGCATGAAAGTTTACAGAGCAAATTCACCTCCCATACAGCAGTTCACATACACTTTGTCTCATGGCATTAACTGGGAACTCCCACAATGCAACGGCTCTCCTCCCACTTCTTCCCCATAGTTACCTCTTCCCTGTGTTCTTCCCTTCCATGCACTGCTGCCATCCAAACTGTCTCCCTGTGCATACACAGCCCTTCTATTCTCCCACAATTGATCTCTTCAAGGAGTGTATCTCTCTAATGTAAAAGTTCCGTGGATATGCCTGTCTTTTGTTTGGCTAGAAGCCACAGAAGTAGTTCACTTTCAGAAATGGAGGCAGCTAGAGGCCATAGTCTCAGGGGTTCCGCCAGGCTCTATCAGACCAGCAAAACTGTTCTCTTTTTTTTTTTTTTTTTTTTTTTTTTTTTTTTTTATGATTTTTAGCTTTGTTCCACATTGTTCTCCCACTCTATCTAATTTCTGACATTTTTTAATGGGTACGGAAACTTTATACCCATTAAAAAATAAATCCTGGATTCCAGGATGGTGGAATAGGCAGAAAGTGTGCACAGACCCTCTTCAACAAAGAAAAGGGAAAACAATTAACATAGACACAGAAGATAATCCTGGACCCCTGAGCCTTGAAGGGAAGGATATAGAAGTGGACTAAACCACAACTAGCAGAAGAATTTGCATGAAAATACCAAAAAAGGAGACATACGGGCCTGTGGTCTGGCAGTGATCCTGAGTGATCCTGATGACGCAGACAGCTTGGAGATTCCTGAGTGGTGGTAGGACCTAAGAATTAACCTAAAACTCAGCCCTGCTAGCCAGGGACTGCAAGGAGGACTGCTTTGGTGTCTGGGGAATAAAAAGGGAAGCAGCGGGGAAGAGGAAGATGGGATGAGCTGTGGACTTTTGCCTGTCCAGAGGTCGCTGCCATTTTGAATGTTTACAAGTGGCTTGACCATTTTGGATACTTAAAGAGACCGCACTTTCTGAGATTCCAGGGGCTTAAGAAGAGGTTATGCTTTCTGGTAACCCCAAGGATGCTCCGGACCTGAATGACTGAAAATATGCAACATTCCTCTCATTACTCTTATACCTCACACCCACATGGTGAATGGAGGTGCAGTCACCCTGACTCCCACCCACGTTCTGGGCCCACAGAAACTCCATCCCAGTCACTGTGCTCAGATGGAGCCTGGGTACTCTGCCCTGTCCTCCACCAATTCTTTTTCTTTTCCTTTTTTTTTCTTTTTCTCCTTCTTTTTTCTGGTGTTTAGTTTGCTTGTATTTGTCTGCTTGAAAACTACTATTATTATTAATACTTTTATCCTTTTTACTATTCTTCCCCTCTCAGGTCCTAGTTTACACCTTTTTTTTTCTTTTTCTTTTCAGTGGTTAAAATGTTTTTGTTGTTCCTCTTTGTTTTCTCATGGTTAACCCTGGTCCTTGTTGGGTTGTTTTTCATTTTTCCCTTTTTCTTTCTTCATTAATCTCCTTCTCTACCTTTTTTCTTTTA
>NW_006922066.1:1965422-1987853 GCF_000298275.1 Orycteropus afer afer
TGTATGGAAATTGAATTTGCTCTGCAAATTTTCACCCAAATCACAATTAAAAATAAATAAATAAATAAAAATAAATCCTTATTATCCTCTCCCCCCTACCAGTGGTAACTTCTATTCTACATTCTGTCTCTATGGATTTATCTATGCTAAATATTTCCTGTAAATATAATCATATAATAAACAAACAAACAAATGCAGGTGTATGACATTCATCTAAAATATCCTGAATTAGACACTTTCGTTTTTTGATTTAGGGTAGAGTGAATATGAATATTCAAAAATCTTTACAAGTTATTCTATTATGTATTCCACTTTGAGACTCATATTAGAAAAGGAAAATACTTATTTTTCTCATTTTTAAAGTCAGGTCTACTTTGTAGCTAGTCACTCAATCAGATTCCAAAAAAAGAAGGTAGAAAAACTACATGTACCACAATGTGAGGTAAAGGAGCATGACATCTACAGCCTCCTCCATTTTGTTATCACATTGTCTTCTCTATCTTTGATGATTAGCCACTTTGATAAATGAGGAATGCTAGGAGCAAAGACTTAGGCCTACATGTTTTTCAGCACTATGTATGTCACCTTCTTCACCACTGCTAATCTGCTGATTGTAGTTGTGAACCATTCAGCTAAGCATTACATAAAAAAAAAAAAAAGCAAAACTCACCACCATGGAGTTGGATCCAACTCATAGCGACCCCTCCTTGGGTTTCTGAGGTGGTATCATTATGGAAGTAGATTGCCCATCCTTCTTTCCGAGGAGTGGCTGGTGGCTTTGAACTGCCAGCCTTCTGGTTAGCAGTCAAATGCCTTAGGCAAGCATTACATATGCAATTCAAAATGATAGACATTGGAATAAACATTGTAAACTTACTTTACGAGAGAATATTTAGTCATTCCTTTTTGTAAAACACATATATGGTTTTATAGAGACTTTCAAAAAATTTCAAAAGAGTAACATAAATCTAACTGCTCTGCTCTATAACAAAGTTTATGTGCTCAAGAGTATCAATTTTCATTGATGTCCCAATGTTATGGCTTCAATTGTGTCCTCTGAAATTTGTGTTGACTTCCTATTAAGTATCTGTGATGTTACATAATTGGGAAATAGAGTCTTTGATGATGTTATAATTTAAGTTAACATAGGTCATTCCTGGAAGAGGTGGGGAGACCCTAATTCAATCTGAGTGGTGTACTGAAAAGAGGTGAAGAAACAGAAAGGAAGAGAGAGAGAGAAAGAGAGAGAGGAAGGATGGCCATGTAAATATGCATCTACAGGCCAAAGAACATCTGAGATTACCAGGAAAAGAAAAGAAAAGAAAAATCATCCTCTAGAACCTTGGGAGAGAATACGGCCATGTCAACACCTTGTATTCAGACTTGTATCCTCCAGAAGTGTGAGATAGTAAATTTCTGTTCTTATAAGCCACCCACTGTTTGCTTATAACAGCACTAGGACACTACACTGGCTATACTATACATTTTTTTAAAAAAAATAACTAGATTTATTCTCCCTAATATATTTCACTGAATATTACATTCAGTGCTGAGGGTAAAATTTAGCAAATGTTGAACTTGATTTATCATGTTTTATTTATTTATTTTTTTCTTATTTTCTTGGCTCCTTTTGCTTCACTTCCGACTTAAGTAAGTCAATGTAATTGATCCTTAGTTTTTCAGTGTCTTGAGTTTACTGCCATATCTAAAATTTTGTTTTGCACATTCTGGCAATAGTTTAATTCCAAGACAAACCCACTGTCACAGAGTCAATTCCAACTCATAGAGAACCTATAGGACAGGGTAGGACTGTCCTCATAGGGTTTCCAAGGCTTTAAATATTATAGAAACAGACTGCCACATTTTTCTCCTTCAGAGTGGCTGGTCAGTTCCAACCACAGACTTTTATGTTGGCCCCTGAGCACTTGACCACTGTGCCACCCAGACACCATTGTCAGAAGTTACTCATGGAATTTCCACTTGACTCCTAACCAGAAGGCTGGCAGTTCAAACCCACCAGCCACTCCTTGGAAGGAAGGTTGGGCAATCCTACTTCTGTAGTGATACTGCCTCGGAAACCCAAGGAGGGGTTGCTATGAGTCGGGGCTGACTCGACGGCACATAACAACAACAACAACATTATTCTCCATGAGCCTATCTCTTCCTTTATTAAATAAATCTTTCCACAAAGAATAAAGTGAAAGAAGTCTCCACTTCATGCACATTGCAAATTCTCAGCACATACATGTTTTAGTGAAGGACAGTTGAGCTAATTGTCTTATATAAAATTATTTCTGTGGTAAAAGATAAATGGGAGAAGAGGGGATTTTATTTGAATATTACAGATTTTAAGGGATTGATAAGTATTCCTGAACTATTCAGAGAGTAACAATAGTGTCAATCACTTTTCTAAAAATGTACTGTGATTTATGTGAAAACCGTAAAAAAGTGGAAAACTAAAGAAAATCTGGAAACAGAATTAATACACCCAAGGTCATTAGACAGAGGTCAAGGAAATGTAAATTAATTCCACACTGAGATACAACTTTACACCAAGTGAATAAAAAAAAAAAAACTTACTGTCATTAAGTCAATTCTGACTCACAACAACTCATCCTTGGGATTCAGAAGTGGTGTCTCACTACAACTTTACAAAACAAATCTCAAAAACAAAGTATTGGGAATAAATCTTAGAAATATCATGTTAAGTAATGAAGCTGGAAACAAAATAACATGTATTTATGATTCCTTTTATATTAGGTTCAAAAACAGGCAAATATTACCTCTGTCATTGATTGTTAACATAGTGACTACCTTTAAAGGAGGGAGTGTTCTGGTTGTTATGTTATGTGCTGTCAAGTTGGACCCAACTCATAGAGACCCCTCCTTGGATTGCCAAGGCAGTATCATTACGGAAGTAGACTGCCCAACCTTCCTTCCAAGGAAATATTCTGTTTCTCAATCTGCATTCTTATTAGGTGTAGCCTAACCACACATCTGTCAGTTTGTCATACTGGGGTGGCTTGTGTGTTACTTTGAGGCTGAAGGTTATGCTACCAGTATTTCAAATACCAGCAGGGTCACCCATGGTAGACAGATTTCAGCAGAGCTTCCAGACTAAGACAGACTCATAACAAGGAAAGGGCCATCCAATTCTCAAAGAATTCACCAGTGAAAACCTTATGAATAGCAGTGAAACACTGTCTGATATATTACTGGAAAACTTTACGAATAGCCCTGAAACACTGTCCAGTATAGTGCCTGAAGATAAACCCCTCGGGTCTCATCATATGAGCCCCTCAGGTTCTCAATATATGACTGGGGAAGAGCTGCCTTCTCAGAGTAGAGATGGCCTTAATGATGTGGATGGAGTAAAGCTTTTGGGACCACCATTTGGTGATATAGCATGACTCAAAATGGAAAGAAACAACTGCAAATATCCATTAATGATTGGAACATGGAATATAGAAGTATGAATCTAGGAAAATTGGAAGTTGTCAAAAATGAAATGGAACACATAAAGATCAATATTCTAGGCATTAGCAAGCTAAATTGGACTGGTTTTGGCTATTTTGAATCAGACAACCATGTAATCTATTTTGTCAGGAAGGACAAATTGAAGAGGAATGGCATGGCATACATCATCACAAAGAATGTTGCAAGATCTATCCTGAAGCATGGCACTGTTAGTGATAGGATAATATCCCTATGCCTACAAGGAAGACCAGTTAATACCACTGTTACTCAAATTTACTCACCAATCATCAAAGCCAAAGAAGAGGAAATTGAAGATTTTTACCAACTTATACAATCTGAAATTGACCAAACATGCAATCAAGATATGTTCATTATCACTGGGATTGGAATGCAATATTTGAAAACAAGAGGAATCACCAGTAGTTGGAAAATATGGCACTGGTGATAGAAATAATGCTGGAGATTACATGATAGAATTTTGCAACACCAACAACTTATTCATTGCAAATACCTTTTTTCAACAACATAAATGGCAGCTATACACATGGACTTTGCCAGATAGAGTACACAGGAATCAGATTGACTACATCTGTGGAAAGAGGCAACAAGAAACTCAGTATCTTCAATTAAGACAAGGCCAGGAGCTGACTGTGGAACAGACCATCAACTGTTCATATGCTACTTCAAGTTGAAGCTGAAGACAATTAAAACAAGTCCACAAGAGTCAAAATATGATCTTGATAATATCCCACCTGAATTTAGAGACAATCTAAAGTACAGATTTGATTCATTGAACACTAATGACTGCAAACTAGAGAAATTGTGTGATGACATCAAGAACATCATCCATGAAGAAAGCAAAAGGTCATTACAAAGACAGGAAAGGCAGAAAAGATCAAAATGGATGTCAGAAGAGACTCTGAAACTTGCCCTTAAATGGAGAGTAGCTAAAGCAAGTGGAAGAAATGAAGAGATAAAGAGCTGAACAGAAGTTTTCAAAGAGCGGTTCAGAAAGACAAAGTAAATTATTATAATGAAATGTACAAAGAGCTAGAGTTAGAAAACCAAAAGGGAAGAACATGGTCAGCCTTTGTCAAGCTGAAAGAACTGAAGAAAAAATTCAAGACTTGAGTTGCAATATTGAAAGATTCTGTAGGCAAAATATTGAATGATGCAGGAAGCATCAATGGAAGATGGAAAGAATACACAGAGTCAGTGTACCAAAAAGAATTGGTCGATGTTCAACTATTTCAGGAGATGACATATGATCAAGAATCAATGGTACTGAAGGAAAAAGTTGAAGCTGCACTTAAGGAATTGGGGAAGAACAAGACTTCAGGAATTGTCAGAATACCCATTGAGATATTCCAACAAATGGATGCCACACTGGAGGCACTCACTCAATTATGCCAAGTAATTTGGAAGACAGCTGCCTGGCCAACTGACTGGAAGAGATCCATGTTTGTAACCATTCCAAAGAAAGATGATCTCACAGAATGTGGAAATTATCAAACAATGTCACTAATGTCACACAGAGACTTCATCTCACCTAATTTGATCATGTTTTCAGAAGGGACTAATCACTGGAAAAGGATATCATGCTTCATAAAGGGGAAGATCAGCGAAAAAGGAGAAAGCCCTCAAAGAAATTGATTGACACAGTGGCTGCAATGATGAGCTCAAGCATAACAAGAATTATGAGGATGATGGAAAACCAAACAATGTTTTGTACTGACCCACTGCCTGCAAGAAATGGGCTCAAGCATAGCAAGAATTGTGAGGAGCATGCAGGACAAGGCAGTGTTTCATTCTGTTGTACATATTGTTGCTATGAGTCAGAACCAAGTCAAAGGCACCTAACAACAACATGAGCATGCTTTGCTCTAATACATAGTTCACTTAAAAATTAAATAATGTATATAACTTATTACTTGTGTAAATTTGAGTCCTAAAATTAGAGTAAGAGAGAAAATGAAAACTCTCTCTCTTTGACAGTAATTTCTGAACCTGGTGTAATAGATTTCAATTTACAGCAGCATTCAGGAGATCACAAGGTCAGAAGAACTCTGCTTGTTTCTTTCTTTGAAAAGTTGCCCACCATATTTAAAAGGCTACATTATGATAATGCAAGCACGTGGTGGCCAAAGTTTGATGGAGTCAAATATTATGTTCAGTGTATATAAGACTACATAGCTAAAACTAAGGACCATATGAACTTTCCTGTAGAGAGGTTGGTTACTGGGAGAATGAAAATCTTAAGGACAAAGATAAATGCCCAAATAATGAGTGAGGTCCTATAATAAGATGGATGGCCTTGGCTTCACCAGGATAAAAAAAAAAAAAAAAGACATCTTTCTGTAATATCAGAATCTCACCTATGATCATGTGAAAACTTTGGCCAGAGATATTAGCTAATAATGGCCCCCATTGGCAACAAAGCCCTAATTTCAGTTCCACATTGTTGTTCAGTACCCCTGAGTCAGCTCCAACTCATGGTGACCCTGTGTACAACAGAACGGAACACTGCCCAGTTGTGCACCATCCTCACAATCTTTGCTATACTTGAGCCCACTGTTGCAGCCACTGTATCAATACATTTCCTTGATGGACTTTTTCTCGATGATCCCTTTTTCGATGACCTTCCACTTTACCAAGCATGATATCCTTATCCAGGGAATGGTCCCTTCAGACAATAGGACCAATATAGGTGAGATAAAGTCTGGCCATTCTCACTTCCAAGGGACATTCCAGCTGTACTTCTTCCAGGACATATTTGTTACTTCTTCTGGCAGTCCATGGTACTTTTAATATTCTTCGCCAACACCACAACTCAAAAGTATCGACTCTTCTTCAGTCTTCCTTATTCATTGTCCATCCTTCATGTGTATATGAGGCAATTGAAACCATAGCTAGGATTGGAAGCACCTCAGTCTTCAAAGTGACATCTTTACTTTTCAACACTTTTAAGAGTTCTTTTGAGCAGATTTACCCAGTGCAATACAACATCTTGATAATTGCTTCTTCCTTGGGTGTTGATTGTGGATCCAACAAGTATGAAATCTTTGACAAATTCAATCTTTGCTCCATTTATCATGATGATGCTTATTGTTCCAGTTGTGAGGATTTTCGTTTTCTTCATGTTGAGGTGTAATTCATAGTGCAGACTGTAGTCTTCATCAGTAAGCATTTCAAGTCCTCTTCATTTTCAGCAAACTAGATTCTGCATCTGTATATTGCAGGTTGCTAATGAGTCGTCCTTCAATCCTGATGGTGCATGCCTCTTCATGTAGTCCAGCTTCTCAGATTATTTGTTCTGCACAAAGATTGAATAAGTATGGTGAAAGGATACAAACCTGATACACACCCTTCCTGATTTTAAACCATGCTGTATCCCCCTATTCTGTCCGAATGACAGCGTCCTGGTCTATGTACAGATTCCTCATGAGCACATTAAGTGTTGTGGAATTCCCATTCTTCTCAATGTTATCCATAATTTTTTTCTATGATACACACAGTTGAATCTTTTGTAAACTCAATAAAACACAAGTAAAAATCTTTTTGATGATCTTTGCATTCAGCCAAGCACCATCGGACATAAGCAATGATATCACTCACTTCAAGTCTTCTTCTGAATACAGCTTGCATTTTTGGCAGTTCCCTGCCAATGTACGTCAGCAACCATTTTTGCATTATCTTCAGCAAAACTTTAAGTCTGTGTGATATTAATGCTATCAATTGATAATTTCCATGTTCTGTTGGATCACCTTTCTTTGGAAAGCATACAAATGTAGATCTCTTCCAGTCAATTGGCCAGGTAGCTGTCATACAAATTATTTGGCATAGATGAGTAAGTGCCAGTGTGGCATCTGTTTGTTGAAACATTGCAATGGGTATTCCATCAATTCCTGGAGCCCTGTTTCTCCCCAATTTCTTGAGTGCAGCTTTGACTTCTTCCTTCAATACCACTGTTTTTTTCATATGCCACCTCCTGAAATAGTTGAACATTGACCTTTTTTTTTTTTTTTGTACAGTGACTGTGTATTCCTTCCACCTTCCTTTGACGTTTCCTGCATCATTCAATATTTTGCCAATGGAATCTTTCAATATTGTATCTTGAGGATTGAATAATTCCTTCAGTACTTTCAGCTTGAGAAATGTCTAGCATATTCTTTCCTTTTGGTTTCCTAATTCCAACTGTTTGCATATTTTATTATAATAACTGACTTTGTCCTCTCGAGTTGTTCTTTGAAATATTCTGCTCAGCCCTTTTATATTGTCATTTCTTCCATGTGCTTTAGCTGCTCTCCATTCAAGAACAAGTTTCAGGGTCTCTTCTGACTTCCATTTTGATCTTTTCTTCCTTTCCTGTCTTTTTAATGACCTTTTGCTTTCTTCGTGGATGATGTTCTTGATGTCATCACACAATTCATCTGGTTTTTGGTCATTGGTGCTAAATGAATCAAATTTATTCTTTAGATTATCTCTAAATTCAGGAAGCATATTATCAAGGTCATATTTTTGCTCTTGTGGACTTGTTTTGATTGTCTTCCATTTCAACTTGAAGTAGCATATGAGCAATTGATGGTCTGTTCCAAGGTCAGCTCCTGGCCTTATCTTAACCAAAGATATTGAGCTTCTCATTGCCTCTTTCCACAGATGTAGTTGAACAGATTCCTGTGTATTCCATCAGGTGAGGTCCATGTTTATAGCTGCTATTTATGTCACTGAAAAAAGATATTTGCAATGAATATGTCGTTTGTCTTGCAAAATTCTATCATGCAAACTCCAGGGTCATTTCTATCACCACACCATATTTTCACACTACAGGTGATTCTTCTTTGTTTCCAACTTTTGCATTCCAATCACCAGTGATAATGAACACATCTTGATTGCATGTTTGGTCAATTTCAGACTGCATAATTTGGTAAAAATATTCAATTTCTTCTTGTTTGGCTTTGGGGTTGTAGTAGCTATGTTTGTGTGTCAACTTGGCTAGGTCTGGTTGAGTGGCTGGGCAGCTGGTGGTAGTTGTTCCCCATGATGAGACTGGCAATCAGCTCCATGGTAGGATCTGCCACAAACAACTGAGTAGCTGCCTTTGAGTATGTGATCTGCTTCCCATATTTAAGCAGCAGCTTTGGGAATGGCCTCTAGTTTATGGCACACTTGGACCCTGCATGTAGGCATGTCTTTCTTGAGCAGCCTGCCATGGTCTGCTGACCTTGGGACTTACAAAAGACTTGAATTAATGTTCTGCCATGTAGTTTGGTAACACTGGGACTGTGACTTTTTACTTGCCAATCTTGGGTTTTTCAGCCTCAGCAGCCAGCAGCTATCTGAGTGAAGAAATGCCTCTAGCTCCAGTAGGCCAGGAGCAGGAGGCAGAGCTGTATCTCAAGGTTGAGGGGCTTTCACCCAGCCCCTAGAGTGTGGCACTTGAACTTGGACTTAAAGCCTCCAAATTGTAAGAATAAACTCCTGTTTGTTAAGACCATCCCATTTGTGGTATACAGTCTTGTCAGAGTGGCACTAAGTAACCAAAACAGTGGTTGGTGTATAAATTTGAATAGTAGTAACTGGTCTTCCTTGTAGGTGTATGGCTATTATTCTATCAGAGACAGCATTGTACTTCAGGATAGATCTTGAATCATTTTGTGATGATGAATGTAATGCCATTCCTCTTCAATCTGTCTTTCCTGGAATAGTAGATCATCTGATTGCCTGATTCAAAATGGCCAAAATTAGTCTATTTCCACTCACTAATGCCTAGCATATCAACCTATATGCATTCCATTTCATTTTTGACAACTTTCAATTTTTCTACATTCATACTTCACACATTTCATGTTCCGATTATCAATGGATGTTTGCAGCTGTTTTTCTCATTTTGAGTCTTGACCCATTAGCAAATGGAGGTTCCCAAAACTTTGCTCCATCAAAGATATTAAGGTCAACCTACTCTGAGAAGGCAGCTCTTCCCCATTCGTATATTGAGTGGCTTCCAATCTGAGAGGTTCATCTTCTGGTATTATATCAGACACATTTCAGAGCTATTCATGTAGTTTTCCAGTAATATTTCAGGCAATGTTTCACTCCTATTCATAAGATTTTCACTGGCCAATTCTTTAAGAAGGGGATGACTGTTTCCTTCTTTTGAGTCTGTCTTAGTACGGAAGCTTTGCTGAATCCTGTCCACCGTGGGTGAGCCTGCTGATATTTGAAATAACAATGGCATAGCCTTGAGCCTCACAGCAACACGCAAGCCACCACAGTATGACAAAATGACAGTTGAGCAATCTCAGCTCCACAGAATGGATATAACCCCATGATCACCATCAGCATTTTCTGGCTAAGAGCCATAGTATCAAGATATAAAATTATCCCCAACAGGACATATTATCGGTAGAATGGTAGACTGGAGCTTTAAATTCTAAATAATCACATATATACTTCCTTGCCTAAGCACAATGAAGTCATAGTTTTCCTACATAAAGATATAGCTGAGCATGTATCTAGAAGGAAGGCAAATTTTTCTAGGACTAGTGGGGACAAGGATGTACTGCACCGACAGTGGGCTTTTCCCAAGACTATGCATTTATTATTATTATTACTATTACTATTATTTTTAGATTTTGTAAGGTGATGTCTCATTTTTTAAAATTTCCCTGGTAAGGAAAGCCAGTCACTTGATTTTATTAGACAGTAGAGGGCATTTGTCTAACATTTCTAGGAAAGCAGGCACACAGGTGATAGTGGTAAACCTTGGACACCAGACATTTTGGTACATTATTTTAGCAAGTCTACCTTTATACTTCTGTCAGTTGGTGTATAAAATTGCTCAAGTGGATGGACATTTTCTCTGGCCAGTTTGAAGACAGTAGTTTAGAGTAAAGAGGAAAAAAAAAAATCAGAGAAAAAACTGAGTAGTTGGGTAGGGAGGTAGGTCTTTGATTATTTCCGGGATCTGATATTTTGTGGTATTATATATAAGAATTTGACTTTGTGTAAATATCCAGTAATTATATAGACAATAGTGAGTTATGTCTGAAACTTTTCAATTTTATGAACTAGTCAAAATATTGCCAGGTACAAGGGAAAATGGTGATCAGCATGAATAAACTATTTAAAGGATGACTTGGGTGAGGCAGATATTTTATTTTATCTCTTTTATTCAGATTTTGCTCATTTAATTTTGACTGCCAGAATTAGTTAGCAAAACAATGCTAAAAGCACCAGAATAGACGCCTTTGAAGGATGCAAAATTCGAAGCAGCTTGTGAACTGTCATATAACATAGCAATAAATACAGAATTAAAAATGAACACAGCAGATCACTAACACATTGCAGAATAAAGTGTTTTATTTGACTTTGACTGTGTTACATGGTTTAACACAGATGTGGCTGGCTTTGTGTACAACATCTGTTCTTGCCTCCACCAAACTGGAAATTTGAGTCAGCACCTTTTTTTTTTTCACTCAGAATTAGAAAAAAATATCCATTCAAATAAAAATCATTAGTGAAGATTTTGAAGGAAAACAGAATGTTTGCTTCAAACCCACACTGCCAGGAACTTAAAAGAGCTTAATTATAAATGGGCAAAGACCTGGAGTTAAAAGACCAAAAAAGGAAGAACATACTCAGGACTTCTGAAACTAAGAGAACTAAAGAAAAAACTCAAACCTCAAGTTGCAATATTGAAAGATTCTATGGGCAAAACATTGAATGATGCAGGAAACATCATAGGAAGATAGAAAGAATATACAGAGTCACTGTACCAAAAAGAATTGGTTGATGTTCATCCTTTTCAAGAGGTAGCATATGATCAAGAACCAATGGCAGTGAAGGAAGAAATCAAAGCTACACTGAAGGAACTGGTGAAAAACCAGGATCCAGGATTTAGCAGACTACCTATAGAGATATTTCAACAAATGGATTCTGCATTGGAGGCACTTACTCATCTATGCCAAGTAACTTGGAGGACAGCTACCTGACTGGTTGACTGTAAGAGATCCATATTTGTGCCCATTCCAAAGAAAGGTGATCCTACAGAATGTAAAAATTATTGAACAATATCTGGAATATCACATGCAAGTAAAATCTTGCCGAAAATTATTCAAAAATGGTTGCAGCATTATATTGACAAGAACTACCAGAAATGCAAGCTGGATTCAGAAGAGGACATGGAATGAGGGATATCATTGCTGATGTCAGATGGATCCTGGCTGAAAGCCAGGAATATCAGAAAGATATTTATTTGGGCTTTATTGAATATGCAAAAGCATTCAACTGTGTGGATCAAAACAAATTATGAGTAACATTGAGAAAAATGGAAATTCCAGGACACTTCATTGTACTAATGAAGAACCTGTATATAGACTAGGAGGGTGTCATTCAAACAGAACAAGGGGACACTGCATGGTTTAAAATCAGGAAGGGAGTGTGTCAGAGTTCAATCTTTTCACAGTATTTATTCAATCTGTATGCCGAGCAAATAATCCAAGAAGCTGGACTATATGAAGAAGAACGCAGCCTCAGGGTTGGAGGAAGACTCATTAACAACCTGGGATACACAGACAACACAACTTTGCTTGCTGAAAATGAAGATGACTTGAAGCACTTACTGATGAAGATTAAAGACTACAATCTTCAGTATGGATTACACCTCAACATAAAGAAAAAGAAAATCCTTATAACTGGATCAATGAGCAGCATCACAATAAATGAAGAAAAGATTGAATTTGTCAAAGCTTTCATATTATTTCTTTCCACAATCAACACCGAAGGAAGCAGCAGTCAAGAAATCAGATGTCGTATAGCACTGGACAAATCTGCTGCAAAAAGACCTCTTTAAAGTACTGAAGAGTAAAGATGTCTCATTGAAGACTACAGTGTACCTCACCCAAGCCATGGTGTTTTCAATCGCCTCATAATCATACAAAAACTTGACAATGCATAAGGAAGACAGAAGAATGATACTTTTGAGTAGTGATGTTAGTGAATAATACTGAAAGTACCATGGACTGCCAGGAGAACTAAAACATCTGCCCTGGAAGAAATGCAGCTGGAAGGCTCCTTGGAGGCTAGAATGGCCAGAATTCATTTCACCTAATTTGGTCATGTTGTCTGAAGGAACCACTCCCTGGAGAAGGATATCATGCTTCGTAATGCAGAAGATCAACAAAGAGGGGCAAGTCCCTCAACAGGATGGATTTTCACAGTGGGCTCAGGTACAGCAAGGATTGTGAGGCTGGCACAGAACTGGGCAGTGTTTTGTTCTGTTGTATATATGGTAGCTATGAATCAGAGCCAATTTGATGACCCCTAACAACATTTTCTTTTAATTCCTTCATTGTCCACACTTCCCACCTAGACTTTTCTACTTGCTGCACTTTGTTTCCTCCTTTTTTCCCTGGCACATGGTACTCCACATAATACATAGATCTCTGGGAAGCACAATCTAGATTTCTGCTCTCTGCTTCTTATACAAGTGCCAAGCTTTAGCAAGTTAAACTGTCCTTCATAGCACTTCCTTGTCCCACCAATACTGTTGATAAATTTCATTATTGATATTTTTCCTACAGAATAATATCTGCCTCCCTAAAAAATAAATGTTTCTCAAAGAAAGGCCAACACATGGTCTATACTTTCCATCAACTCCAGACTTGTTACCCTCAGTTGAGTCAGGCCTGTTTACAAGTCTGTCAGCAGAGGTCAGTAGATAGATCTTAAGGTCTAGGAAATATGAAGTTATTATTACTACAAACAGGAAAGAACTAAGGTTTATAGGTGAAACTAAGTCTAATCCTGGGCTACTTGCTACATTTCATGCTCAGAGACAGGGACCACATACCAGAAACATCTTCAAATGAACCTTAACCCCAAACTTGGTGTCTTTGACTTACTCCCAGACTCCTCTCATTTCAGTAGGCTTAATTTCTTTAGAACCAGAATATGACTTCCTTAAAACAGCCATGACAGTGTGACCTTTGGAATGTTTGTCTATTTGGCAGACCTTCTTTTCATGGGGAGTGTCAGATCATCTGTCTTTCTCCAGACACCTTTGGAATTCAGTTGACTTAAGTGGTCTCCATATTCTTCATTATATCATAAACTTGTTTGAAGTTAAAAATTTTTATTTACTAATCTTATGTAAGTTATTAAATATTCTAGTATGAACTAACTAAATACTCTAGTATGGACTAAGAAATTGTGGTTCCTTACATACTTTACAGATATAAATTTTAATGGTATAAAGTGTATATGCTGAATATTTTTCACATAAATTGGACATGCTAAAACTTAAGAAATAATGACATGCAGATTTTTAAACATTTGTTTAAATGTTGGTACTTTTATTTTTTTTTTTAAATGTGAAAATCTTTCAAATGAGGTTTATTATATAGTATATTTTGGTGAATCAAGCTATGAAACTTTCTATAGTCTGTTATACATTTCTATGTCACCAAAAATGCTACTATAAGTAGCATTAAAACACAAGGTAGGTGGATGTAAGGACTTTTAAAAATGTCCTATTCTCTTATTTTCTAGGAAGTAGATATTAGTCACTTCAGTAGCAAAGCTACTAGACGTTAAAACATAACAAATGTTTTAATTTAATTGCTATAAGTAGTGATACTTATTATAACTTGAACATTTTACTTACATCAGTAAGATGGCCAAAAGTTGGTTTAGCTGTCTGAAGCATAAGTTGTTTGGTCACTGGTTCTAAATCTAGAGAAAAACAAAATAAAATATTTAGAATAACATCAAAATAAATAAATAAATAAATAAATAAGCAAAAAGAAGAGTTGTTAATCTTTATTAATATTTAAAAAAGACAAAATTCCATTTCTTTTAATAATAATGAATATTTCTTACAAAGACAGCAAGGTCATCACAGAGAATTTTTGTATAAATTTTATAGTCTAGTTATTTGCATAATAACTTCATAATCAGAAAATTAAGAAAAAAAAAATATTTAGTACTTCCTGTGTGGCACACACTTCTGCTTACCTACACAAAAGCCATACCTTCCCTTTGGCAGTATCAGTTTCCATGACTGTTGTTGTTGTCAGGTGCTGTCAAATTGGTTCTGACTCAAAACAACCTTACATACAACAGAATGAAACCCAGTCCTGCACCACGCTTACGATCATTTCTGTGTTTGAGCTCATTGTTGCAACAACTGTGCCAGTCCATCTTCTGAAGTTTTCCTCTTTTTTGCTGTCTACTTTGTTGTTGTTGTTGTTGTTATGTGCCATCGAGTCGGACCCAACTCATAGTGACCCCTCCTTGGGTTTCCGAAGCAGTATCACTACGGAAGTAGATTGCCCAACCTTCCTTCTGAGGAGTGACTGGTGGGTTTGAACCACCAGCCTTCTGTTTAGCAGTCAAGTGTCTTAGGCACTATGCTACCAGAGCTCCACTGTCTACTTTACCAAGCATGATGTCCTCCTCCAAAGACTGGTCCCTCTTGATAACATGACCAAGGTATGAGAGATGAAGTTTTGTTATTCTCACTTCTAAGGAGTATTCCAGCTGTACTTCCTCTAAGACAAATTTGTTGGTTCTTCTGAAAGTCTGGGATATATTCAATACTCTTTAACAATAGATAGAGGCTTAAATTACCAGGCATTTGTTCTTTCAAGCTCCTATTATTAGAAATGAAATCTTGGCAATGCCACACTTTTCTCCATTTATCATGATGTTGCTTATTGTTCCAGTTCTGAGGATATTTGTTTTCTTTACATCGAGACTATAGTCTTTGATCTTTATCTGCATGTGCTTCAAGTCCTCCTTGCTTTCAGCATGCAAGGTGGTGATATAGATTATAAAAATATATATATATTGATTATAAAATTCCATTTGCAATAACAGATTTAAACAGACAATTTCAAAGGGTGGCTCAAAAAGTCAATGTATTATAATGAGATATACAAGGAACTGGAGTTAGAAAACCAAAAGGGAAGAACACACTCGACATTTTTCAAGGTGAAAGAACTGAAGAAAAAAATCAAGCCTCAAGTTGCAACATTGAAAAATTCTATGGGCAAAATATTGAATAACACAAGAAACATAAAAGAGCATGGAAGAAATATACAGAGTCACTCTACCAAAATGATTGGTTCATTCAACTATCTCAATAGTTTGCACTTGACCAACCACTGACAGTATTGAAATAAGAAGTCTAAGCTGCAATGAAGGCATTGGCCAAAAACAAGCCTCCAGGAATTAATAGAACACCAATTGAGATGTTTCAACAAATGGATGCAATCCTGGAAGAGCTCACTTGTCTATTATCAAGAAATCTGAAAGAAAACTACGTGGCCAGCATACTGAACCAGAGCCATTTATTTTTGCCCTTTCCAAGGAAAGGTGGTTCAACAGAACATGGAAATTATCCAACAATATCATTAATATCACACACAAATAAAATTTTGCTAAAAATAATTTAAAAAATTGTTACAGCAGTACAATGAGCTGCTAGAAATTCAAGATGGATGCAGGAGAGGATATGGAACAAGGGATCATTGCTGATGTCAGACAGATCTTGGCTAAAAACAGAGAATACCAGGAAAGATTTCACTTGTGCTTTATTAACTATGCAAAGGTATTAGACTTGGTGAATCTTAACAAATTATGTATAACATTGAGAAAAATTGGAATTCCAGAACACTTAATTGTTTGTGCTCAAGAGGAATCTTTACATAGTCTAAGAGGCAGGTGTTAGAACAGAATGAGGGAATGCTGTATTATTTAAAACCAGAAAAGATGTGAGTCAGGGTTGTATTCTTTTTCCAAACTTATTCAATTGTATGTTGAGAAAATAATCCAAGAACCTGGATTACATGAAGAACAAGGCATCAGGATTGGAGGAAGATTCATTATCAACCTGCAATATACAGATGACATAACCTTGTTTGTTGAAAGTGAAGAGGATTTGAAGTACTTACTAATGAAGATCAAAGACTACAGCATTCAGTATGGATTACACCTCAACATAATGAAAATAAAAATCTTCACACTGGACTGGTAAGCAACAATATGATAAATAGAGAAAAGATTGAAGTTGTCAAGGATTTCATTTTACTTGGATCCACAAGTAATGTCCATGGATGTGGCAGTCAAGAAATAAAAAGACATATTGCATTGGTCAAAGCTGCTGCAAAAGACCTCTGTAAAGTGTTAAAGAGCAGATATATCATTTTGAAGACTAAGGTATGCCTGACCCAAGCCATGGCATTTTCAATTGCCTCATATGCACGCAAAATCTGGACAATAAATATGGAAGATGGAATAAGAATTGACGCATTTGAATTATGGTGTCACTGAGGAATATTGAATATACCATGGACTTCCCCAAGTACAAACAAATCTGTCTTGGATGAAGTACAGCGAGAAGAATGCTCCTTAGAACTAAAATAGTAGCCTTGGTCTCTTGTTCTTTGGTCGTGTGGTTAGGAGGGACAATTCCCCATAGAAAGACATCATATTGGTAAGGTAGAAGTTCAGAGGAAAAAAAGAAAGACCCTCAATAAGATACATTGACACAGTGGCTGCAACAATGGGCTTAAGCATGGCAATGATTGTGAAGATGGTGCTGGACTGGGCAGTGTTTCATTCTGTTTTACACAGGAAATGCCAAATTAGAATTTACTTGATGTCACCTAACAATAACATGCTTCTAAGGCATTGGTATGTGACTGAAATCTAGAGTAGCCATATAATTTATCACCCAAATTGGTGCATATTTGAGCACAAAAAATGGAAGTATTAATAATTCTTCTTGGTTATCAGAGTATACTAGTTTATCCTATCCAAACCTGACCAATGAGATTCAAGAGGAATTGTGATGAAGACCTTTTGGTAAAGTCTGGACTCCAGGATGTAAAACAATCTATGATAGCTAACTGTCCTTTCTTATTTGGACAATGTGCCATTGAACCATGAAGCAATAGAAAGATCCTAGACACAAGAAGAGAAGACTAAGAACTACAGCTGATTAAGAACTACACTGAAGGTGGCAGAGTGAAAAAACAGAGAGAATCTTGACTGACATTATTCGTTTTCTTCCTGTTACATGATATATAGGCGTACCTTGTATTATTATGCTTCACTTTATTGCATTTTGCAAATACTGTGTTTTTTACAAACTGAAAATTCATGGCAACCCTGCTTTGAACAAGTCTATTGATACCATTTTTTTAACAGCATGTGCTCACTTTCTGTCTCTGTGTTACATTTTGGCAATTCTGAAGATACTTCAAACTTTTTTGCAATGCTATTGCCCATTTAATAGACTGTAGTATAGTATAAACATAACTTTTATATGCATTGGAAACCAAGAAATTTGTGTGACTCACTTTATTGTGATAGTCAGACCTGCAATATCTCTAACATCGTATAACACTGGGCAAATCTGCTGCCAGGGACCTCTTTAGCATGTTAAAGAGTAAAGAAGTCACTCTGAAAACTAAGGTGTCCTTAACCCAAGTCATGGTATTTTCACTCACCTCATATGCATGTGAAAGTTGGACAACGAATAAGGAAGACCAAAGAAGAATCGATGCCTTTGAATTGTGGTTTGGCATAGAATATATAAATCATGCTGGGTAAAGTAGAGGGTCAGCAAGAAAGAGGAAGACCCTCAACAAGACGGATTGACAATGATGGATAAAACATGCACTCAAAAATAGCAGTGATTGTGAGGATGGTACAAGAGTGGACAGCCTTTCATTCTATTCTACATAGGAATTCTACATATGAAACAGAACTGACTCAATGTTACCTAACAACAAACCTTCTGAGGTCTTTTACTGGGACACAGAAATACAATTGTCTGCTTTAAGAAAGAACTCAAGGGAACTCAAATTTCAGTGTGCATATCAAATGTTAAGCACTACTGCAAGACATATTTCAACTCACTTCTTGAAATCCTCACAACATTTATACAAGATAGATATTCTTACCACCCTTTTATAAAAGCTGAATTTCTCTCTCAGTAAGCTAAGTAAGTAGCATTATAAAAATTTTGGTCAAGATCTGTTTAGTTCAAAATGAAAGAAAAATAAATAATTATCTAATTCTAAGTTACATCTATGGTTTCTGCTATTAAAACATAGTACAGTTCAGAATCATATAGATTTTTTCTTGATTTTATGGATGTGAAGGTATAGGAAAATAGGTTTTCTTGATAAATGCCAGTATTATTAATAGTTTTTATTTGTACAAGCCTTATATGGTCCTAATCATGATGTTACATTTAATAATTTATAAAATCCAGCAATTTATGTCACAGGAAAGATCATTAAGCTAAGTCAAAATTATGAATCATTTTATAGTGTGCTTAAAGTATTATCCTAATGTTTAAATTGTGTTTGAATAGCAGAAAATCATCTGAGAGTGAGTTGTTATTCAAGTAACTGCCAAAGATAGGAATTGAAAGAGGCAAAATGTCACCCTTGAATTACAGTTGACTCTGAGACATGTGAAACTTTTTGCTCCTTTCTTAACAACATTTTGGGAGCTCTGGTAGCATAGTGGCTAAGGCATTTGACCGCTAACCAGAAGGCTGGCAGTTCAAAGCCACCAGCCGCTCCTCGGAAGGAAGATGGGGCAATCTACTTCCATAGTGATACTGCCTGGGAAACCCAAGGAGGGGTCACTATGAGTCGGGTCTGACGCGATGGCATGTAACAACAACGTAACAACATTTTAACCAGTAGGGGCATAGTTTTGCAAGTGTGGATGCAGAAATACCATATGATTCCATTTCAGTAACCATGATGATAGCCATGAAAGAATTATTGTTTTCCTTTATTTTTAGCTTCAAAGAGACTTCAGTAGGTACAGATGAAAAAACAAATCTCAGATTGATCTGCAAGGTATGATAGAAAGGGTACTGCTTTTTGAAGCTTTTCCTGAAGAAGAATGCTCTCAAGGGTTGACATATTTTTATTATGGTGCTTACACAAGACTCTGAAACCTCAATGACAGTGATAGAAATGGTGTTGTGTCTGATCACAAATATGGGTCAATGCAACCATTGAGATGGTCAACCCTGAGATAATGTTTCTCATTTATTTTGTAAATGTTTCTCATTTATTTTGTAAATGTGGTAAAAGTGGTAAATATATTAGTATTTTTTAATTTTAAACTAAGTCAGCATTTCTGGAATAAATCAAACTTCTTCAGGCTATATATTCCATACTCAGTATGTTAATATATTATTTAGGATTTTGCACATACATATATTTATGATATCAGCCTTTTTTTTTTCCCCTTTGTAATATACTTGTCAGGTTTTAGTATATATAAAGGTTGGTGGACTACTAATACAAGTTTGGAACAGGCTTGCTTTCTTTTATCCTTTCTTTCTTCTCTTTTTATTTTTTCTCTGTTCTCTAGATGTGGAGTGAGGGACAGCATTGTTAATATCTAATGGCTCTTGACTGAAAGCAGAGATGGATGTTTACCTGGGTTTATTGACTACGCAAAGGCACTGACTGTGTGGATCATAACAAATTATGGATAACATTGCAGAGAATGGGAATTCTAAAACCTTTCATTGTTCTCAAGAGCAACCTGTACATAGACCAGGAGGCTGTTATTCTAACAGAACAAGGAGATACTGCATGGCTGAAAATCAGGAAGTGTGTCAGGGTTGTATCTTTTCACTATATGTATTCAATCTGTATGCTGTGCAAGTAGTCCAAGAAGTCGAACTATATAAAGAAGAACACAATATCAGGATTGGAGGAAGACTCACTAACAATCTGCAATATGGAGATGACACAATTTTCATTGCTGAGAGTAAAGAGGACTTGAAGCACTTGCTGATGAAGAGCAAACACTATAGACTTCAGTATGTATTACATCTCAAGAAAAAAAAAAATCCTTGCAACTGGACCAATAAGCAACATTATGATAAATGCAGAAAACATTGAAGTTGTCAATGATTTCATATTACATGGATCCACAATTAATGCCAATTTAATCAGTACTGAAGAAATCAAATGGTATATGGCATTGGGAAAATCTTCTGCAAAAGACCTCTTTAATGTTTGAAGAGCAGGGTGTCACTCTGAAGACTTAAGGAGTGCCTGACACAGGTTATGACCTTCTCATTAACCGCATATGCATGCAGAAGCTGGACAATGAATAAGGAGGACTGAATAAGAATTGATGCCTTTGAATTGTGGTGTGGGAAAGAATGTTGATTATACTATGGAGTGCCAGAACAACAAACAAGTCTGTTTTGGAAGAAGTGCAGCCAGAATACTCCTTAGAAGCATGAAATGCCAGAATTTGTCTCACATACTTTGGTCCTGTTGTCAGAAGAACCCAGTCCCTAGTATCATGCTTGGCCAAGTAGAGGATCAGAGAAAAAGAGGAAGGCCATCAATGAGATGTATTGACACAGTGTCTGGAACAATGGGCTCAAGAATCACAATGATTATGAGAATGGGCAAGGACGGGAAATATTTTATTCCATTATACATAGGGTTGCTGTGAGTTGGAACAGACTTTGGGGCACCAGACAACAACAACAACATTCTCTACATTAGTTTGTGTCTTCCATAAATGTGTGGTAGAACTCACAGTATAAATCAAATGGTCCTTTGTGGAAAAATGTTGTTGTGTATTCAATTTCTTTAATAGCTATAAAAGCATTTACATTTTCAATTTATTTTTGTGTATATTTATTTATATTGTAATTTTCTAGTTTTTTTTTCCATCTTATCTATATTTTCAAACTTGGCATAGAGTACTTTTCATATGGTGTGGGATTCAGTTTGTTAATCTTTTGTTCAGAATTTTTGCACTATATTCATAAGATGTATTGGTACGTAATTTTCTTATCTTGTGATTTCTTTGTCTGTTTTTAGTGTCAGGGTGATACTAGTCTCATAGAATGATCTGGGAAGTGTTTCTGCTTCTACTGTGATTGTGTATGTGTGAAGAGCCTATTGATTACTCCAACTGTTACTGCCTTCAGCAACTGCAAAATAAACAATTGCCTCATTACTTTTGACAAACACCCATGAGAAAAAGGACTCTAATGCTATATGATCCCTTTGGTGTCTGGTAGGCTTCTGATTTTCATCACAGTTGTAGGTTGTTGGTTTTCAAAGCTACCACAGACTGAGAGAAGGGTCATAAGTATAAGGTGAGTTAAAATGCCGTAAAGCTCACTGATCTTACTGAGACTCAACAATTTTTCTTGAGTAACAGTCTCCAGATTGCTCTGAGTCTTTGGTTACTTTTCAGAGTTCTGAAAACGTTTATTCTGACAATTTGTTTGTATGTCTATTCATTGCTTTCATGGTGGAGAAAATTTTGGAGGTTCTTCTTTTATCATTTTACCGATGCCACTTTCCTACTGACTTTTATCTTTTTACTCTATCATGTATTGAAAGAAGTCTTACATCCTTGGCTAAGATTCTGAATTTCTGGCTTACTTTTTGTGGTTTTGTCAAATTTTACCTCTTTGACATGAAACTATCTATATTGTTAAGAATATACAAATTTTGAATTATTTTATCATTCTGAAAATATATTTTTTGTTGTGATTTGAGTGAAGATTTACAAAGCAAATTCACTTTCCATACAGCAGTTCATATATACTTTGTCTCATGTCATTGACCACAGTTTACCACAATGCAACCATTCCCCTCTCACTTCCTCCCCATAATTATCTCTTCCCAGTGTCCATCCCTCCATACACTCCTGCTCCCTGAGCTGTCTCCCTGTGCATAAGCAGCCCTTCTATCTCCCATGATTGTTCTCTCCAAGGAGTGTATCTACCTCAGATAAATGTTTAACTCATATGCCTGTCTTCTGTTTGGCTGGAAACTACAGGTGTGGGTTCAATTCCAGACCTGAAGGGCAGCTAGGGGCCATAGTCTCAGTGGTTCCACCAGGCTCTATTGGACCAGCAAAACTGTTCCCCAC
>NW_006922066.1:1988093-2004620 GCF_000298275.1 Orycteropus afer afer
TCCACATCTTTCACCCACTCTATTCAGATTCTTCTATTTTGATCCCTTTCAGAGTGGTCAACAGTTGCAGCTAGGCATCATCTGTTTCTGCTGGTCTCAGTGTTGTAGAAGTAGAGGTTTGTGTAATACATTAGTCCTTTGGACTAATTGTTTCCATGTATCTTTGATTTTCTTCACATTTCTTTGCTCTGGAGGGGGAGAAACCAAGCCTGAAACTGAATATACACTTGTGGCTAAATTTTCAGCCTATAATAGATAGACCTATACGGTAAACAATAAACCCGGAGTGTGCAGTCCTTGGAACAATCAATGATATGAACTCAAAAGGGCAGCATTTGCCCAGTGATGAAGCTCAGAAAGTAGGAAGGAATGAAAAAAGAAGGACTACTGGAAATGGTAAACACAGGGAGGAAGTAGGAAGAGTAGTCTTACATTGTGGAGATGGAAATCAATGTCTCAAAACAAAATGTATATGAATTGTTGAATGGAAAACATTTTTTTTCTGAAATTATTACTTGAATCATAAAACAAACAAAAAGTAGAGTAATCCATAGGTGACCCAGATATTAAAGTTATAGCATTAAATACATTAAAGTAATAGTGATTCATAGGTTTATGAAAATGCATGTTCAGACAGAATTTTAATGCATAAGTAATATTGATTAATGAAAATGAAAAAAAAAATTTATGCAACTAAAGTTAAATAATAGAATTTAAATATCTGATACGTGGGATGAAGGAGATTAAACACAGAATAAGTGAAATGGTAATAGGTCAGAAGGAAGTGAGCAGGTTAAAGTTTGGTGAGAAAAAAGACTGGAACTTACAAAGAAAAATGTGTAAGGAAAGGTCCAACATACATATAATTATAATGCAGGAAGAAAGGAGACATAGAAGCAGCAGCAATATTTGAAGAGATAAATACCCAGAATGTCTTAAAGCTAAGAAATATGTTGCATATACAAGAAGGTCTAAAGTAGCATGCAGAGTAAACAAAACAAAATCTCATCAGGAACATCCTACAGAAACTGTAAATCTAAGTCAATTTAATAATAATAATAATAATTAAAGTAACCAGAGAAGCAAGGGATGAAAACAGACATAATTCAAAGAAGCAAACCGTAAAACAAAAAACTGATCAGAAAATATGGAAACCAGGAGACAACATATGGGCATTTTTAAGTTACTTAAAAAAAAAAAAAAAGTCAACCTACAGTTGTATGTTGTTAGGTGCCATTGAATGAGGTCAAACTAATAGTGACCCTGTATACAACAGAACAAAACTTTGCCTGATCCTGCTCCATCATACTTGCTCTGCTTGAGCTCATCATTGCAGCCACTGTGTCAACCCATCTTGTTGAGGATCTTCTTTTATACTGACCCTCTACTTCACTAAGCATGATATCCCTATGCAGGGAGTGGTCCTCTCTGACAACATGACCAAAGTAGGTAAGATGAACCTGGCCATTTTCACTTCTAAGGAGCATTCCAGCTGCCCTTCTTCCAGGACAGATTTTTTTTTTGTACTTCTGGCTGTTGTTATGTGCTGTCGAGTTGGGCCCAACTCATAGCAACCCCTCCTTGGGTTTCTGAGGCAGTATCACTCCCAAAGTAGATTGCCCAACCTTCCTTCCAGGGAGTGACTGGTAGGTTTGAACTGCCAACCTTCTAGTTAGCAGTCACTATGCTACCAGAGCTCCCTGTTCTTCCAGCAGTCGATGGTATTTTCAGTATTCTTTGTCAACACCACAATCAAAGGGGTCAACTCTTCTTCAATCTTCCTTATTCATTGTCAAGCTTTCACATGCAAATGAGGAGATTGAAAATACCATGGCTTGCGTTAGGTTCACCTTTGGCTTCAAAGTGACATCTTTGCTCTTTAACACTTTAAAGAGATCCTTTATAGCAGATTTTCCCTGTGCAATATGATGTCTGATTTCTTTATCGCTGCTTCCATGGGTGTTGATTGTGGATCCAAATAAAATGAAATCCCTGACAACTTCAATCTTTTCTCCATTTATCATGATATTGCTTGTTAGTCCAATTGTGAATATTTTTGTTTTCTTTATGTTGACATGTAATCCATACTGAAGACTGTAGTCTTTGATCTTCATCAGTAAGTTCTTCAAGTCATCTTCACTTTCACCAAGCAAGTTTGTATCATCTGCATATTGCAGGTTGTTAATGATTCTTCCTCTAATCCTGATGATGTTTTCTTCATATAGGTCAGCATCTCAGAATATTTGCTCAGCATACAGATTGAATACTATGGTGAAAAAATACAGCCCTGATGTACATCCTGTCTGATTTTAACCATGTAATATCTTACTGTTCTGTTCAATATCCTACTGTTCAAACAGAACAGTAGGATGGTCTACATACAGTTCCTTATGACCACAATTAAGTTTTCTGGAAGTTCCATTATTCACAATGTTATCCATAATTTATTATGATCTACACAGTGGAATGCTTTTGCATAGTCAATAAAACACAGGTAAACATATTTTGGATATTTTTTGCTTTCATCCATGAGCCATTTGCATCAGGAATGATATCCCTTCTTCCACATCCTCTTCAAAATCCAGCTTGCATTTCTAGAAGTTCCCTATAACTGCAACCATTTTTTAATTATCTTTAGCAAGTGATATTAATATCATATGATAATTTCCACATTCTGTTGCATCACCTTCTTTGGAATGGGCACAAATATCAATCTCTTTCAGTCAATAGACCATGTAGTTTTCTTCTAAAATTCTTGGCATAAGTGAACAAAGGCTCCCAGCACTACATCTGTTTGTTGAGACACATCAGTGGCTATTCTGTCAATTCCCAAGCTCCTTCAGTGCAGCTTGGGCTTCTTCCTTTAGTAACATTGGTTCTTGATC
Organism: Orycteropus afer afer; assembly: GCF_000298275.1. Taxonomy (NCBI): domain Eukaryota; kingdom Metazoa; phylum Chordata; class Mammalia; order Tubulidentata; family Orycteropodidae; genus Orycteropus; species Orycteropus afer. Next base: position 1,990,979 of record NW_006922066.1, read on the forward strand.
ATATGCTACCTCCAGAAATAGTTGATCATAAACTAATTCTTTTTGGTACAGTGACTTGATGTATTCCTTCCATCTTTTTTTTTGTTGCTTTCTCTATCATTCCATATTTTGCCTAAAGAATCCTCCATTATTGCAACTCAAGGCTTGCTTTTTTACATTAGTTCTTTCAGCTTGAAAAATGCAAAGTGTGTTCTTCCCTTTTGGTTTTCCAACCCAGGTTTGCACATTTCATTATAATACTCTACTTGGTCTTCTTGATCCAGTCTTTGAAACATTCTGTTCAACTCTTTTATTTCATCATTATGTATCAAAATATAGTGGTTAGTACTGGTGATTGGTAGATGAAAGTTGGAAACAAAGAAGAATCATTGTAGTTGGAAAATATGACCTTGGTGATAGAAATGACATTAGAGATCACATGACAGAATTTTTCAAGATCAAATATTTAATAATTACGAATACCATTTTTTAACAATGTAAATGGTGGCTATACATGTGGACCTTGCTAGATGGAATACACAGAAATCAGATTGACTATGTCTATGGAATTCAACAGCACATAACAACAACAACAACAACAACAACAATGGAAAACAAGAGCAATAAGCTTAATATCTTCAGTCAATACAAGGCCAGGAGCTGACTGTGAAACAGACCATCAATTGCTCATATGCAAGTTCAAATTAAAGCTGAAGAAAAATAAATCAAGCCCATAAGAACCAAAATACAACCTTGATCATATCTCATTTGAATTTAGAGACCATTTGAAAAATAAATTTGATGCATTGAACACCAGTGATTGAAGACCAGAGGAGTTGTAGGATGACATCAAGAACATCACACACAAAGAGAGTAAATGGTCATTACAAAAAAAGAAAAAAGGAAAGGAAGAAAAGAACAAAGTTGATGTCATAAGAGACTCTGAAACTTTCCCTTAAATGGAAAGTAGAATTTTATACATAATGAAAATACCCTTCAAAAAAGATGACAGATGAATGAATTAATTAATTAAGTCAAATGGAACCTGAAAGAAATCACTGCCAACACATTGAGTATAAAAGATGTATTAAAAAGTATATCTGAGTTAGATCAAAACCTGTTGCTGTTGCTGTGATCCTGACTCATCGAGACACAATAGGGTTGCCAAAGTTGTAAATTTTACAGAATCAGACTGCCATATCTTTCTCCTGCAGAGTGTGTGGTAGGTTTGCATCACCAGTCTTTTGAGTAGCAACCACTTTAATCACTTCGCTGTCAGGGCTTCTTGTTAGTTACTAGTGCTGCTATAACAGATAAACCATAAGTAGGTGGCTTCAACAAACAGAAATTCATGTTCTCACCATTTAGGAGGATGAAAGTCTGAATTCTGGGTGTCAGCTCCAGGGGAGTCTTTCTTTCTCTATCAGCTCTTGAAAAGGTCTTTGTCTCTCTGAGCTTGAGGTCCTGGGCAAACTTCATGGTACTTGGCACCTCTCTTCCCCAGTATCTACATCTCTGGATTGCATGTTTTATATCTTTTATATCTCAAAAGATATCTACTCAAGTCACACATCTCAGCAACCCTGACTCTTTAACATATCAAACAACCCACTCCCAAATGAGATTATAACCATAAGCATAGAGGTTAGGATTGACAACACGTAAATTTGGGAGATATAAAATGAATCCATAACAGGGTAACGTAGTGCCTAAGGCACTTGACTGCTAACCAGAAGTCTGGTGGTTCGAACCCAGCAGCCACTCCTCAGAAGGAAGATGGGGCAATTTATGTACGTAGTGATACTGCCTCGGAAACCCAAGGAGGGGTCACTGTGAGTCGAGTCCGACTTGACAACATGTAACAACAACAACAACAATATAAAGGAATGTAGAATAGAATAACATTAAGACACTGAGAACATAAAATCATCCTTCAGAAACAACTCCAGGCCCAGTTGTTTTCACTTTCAAACACTTGAAAAAACTCATCGGAATAATAATACATAATAGAAAAGGAAAGAATTATTCCCACCTTGTTTGCTGAGGCCAGATTTACCCTGATAAGAAAATGTAAAAAGACAACTACTCATAGATGAAAAATCCAAAAAACAAATAACTGCAAATGAAATATAGCAATATATTTAAAGAATGATAAATCACAAAGCGTATTTATTTCAGGAAAGAAAGTTGGGTATAACATTACTAAGCTATGTACTCCATTGTATTGAAAAAAGAATCATATGATCATATCCATATATACAGAAAAAATATTTGTTAAAATTCAACAATAATTCATAATATAAGCACTAAGTAAACAGAGAATAGAAGTAGGCTTTTTGATATGATATTGTTGTTGTTGTTGTTAATGTGCCGTCGAGTCAGACCTGACTCATAGCAACCCCTCTTTAGGTTGCCAAGGCAGTATCACTACAGAAGTAGATTGCCCCATCTTCCTTCCAAGGAGTGGCTTGGTGGGTATGAACCGCCAGCTTTCTGGTTAGCAGTCAAGTGCCTTAGGCACTATGCTACCAGAGCTCCCTTTGATATGATATATGATAGCTAAAAAACCTTTCACAAATATCAGGCTCAAAGTTATTGAACTGTATTGCAAGTTTTCTTTCTCATATTAGGAAAAAAAGCGAGTCATTCACTAAGTGAGTGCTTTTTTTCAATTGAAAAGGTTGAGAAGTTCCCAGAGAGTATAAAAAAATCACCCAAAAGTATAAAACTAAAAAATAAAATTTCAGTTCTTGGTGGATAGGGTTATATACATAGAATATTCAAAAGTCAAATTTATAGAATTAAAAAGTAAATTTAGCAAGTTTCTGATTACAAGACTAAGGAACAAAGATCAATTTTATTTTTATATACTTACAGAAACAAAAAGAAAATAAAATTTCATTTTACAACAGCATTATAAAATATCAATAATTATGAATAAATCTAAAACATATGTAAAACCTACATTGAAAGCTACAAAATATTTTTAAAGACCTAGATAAATGACATTACATTCGTAGGTTGGGGAACTCAATATTGAAAATACATTGGTTATCTCCAAATTGATCTATAGACTTAATGCAGTTTTAATGGAGGCCTAGCTGGATTTGCCTAGAAATTAATACATTGATTCTAAAACATATATCGAAGTGCAAAGTGCAACAGATATCCAAGATAATTTAGAAAAATTAGAACAGGTTTGCAATACTCCTTCTAACAAATATTAATATTTATTAAAAGCTCTATGAGCATGTGGGAGCCCTGGTAGCATAGTGTCTAAGGCACTTGACTGCTAACCAGAAGGCTGGCAGTTCAAACCCACCAGCCACTCCTCGGAAGGAAGATGGGGCAATCTACTTCCATAGTGATACTGCCTCGGAAACCCAAGGAGGGGTCGCTATGAGTCGGGTCCGACTCAGCAGCACATAACAACAACAACATGAGCATGTATTGATGCAAGGATAGAAATACTTGATCAATAGAGCAAAGCAGAGTCCAAAAATAGGCCTCTTTCCTGATTTATTCCTTACATGTGCCACTTTTTCAGATGAACATCTTCCTAGTCATTTACTCAGAATTAAAGATTAAAGACAAGCAGTATCCATGTCTTGGTATTGTTGTTGTTATGTACCTTCAAGCTTATTTCAACTCATAGTGACCCCGTGTGACAAACAAGCACTACTCAACTGGCTTTTCTAGGCAGTGATGTTTACAGTAGCAGATTGCCAGATTTTTTTTTCCATAAGAGCTGCTTGGTCGGTTCAAACAGCCAACATTTTGGTTAGCAGCCAAGTGCTTTACTGTTGGTCCACCAGGGCTCTTTCCCTGTAGCTTAAGAATGTTTAAACAACAATGTTTATAGATCTTGAACTACATCACTGTGCTCTACCCTTCTAGACTTCTCCAATGCCATTCATCCCCTCTGCTTAGAAAGCCTTCATTTAGAAAAATGATTTTGCCTTTAAAGATTCACCTTATATTTCTTAATACGTGAAATGTTCTCTGAAAAAATCAAATAGTTTCACCTCTGTTTGTTTTATGAAATCATCATACTTGTGCATATTTATGGGAGATTTTCTTAGGCAATAAGGAGCTCTGGTGGTGTAGTAGTTAAGACACCTGGCTGCTAACCAGAAAGGCAGTGTTCAAACCCACCAGGCCCTCAGCGGAAGAAAGATGGGGTGATCTACTTCCATAAAGATTTACAGCCTCGGGAACCAATGGGGATCTTATTAGCTGGAATTGACTGGATGGCAAGTGAGTTTGGATTTTTTTGGGGGATTTGGTTCTTGGGAAATAATAAAACAGTGAATTATCAAGTAAAGACAAGCCATATATATTTATGATATTGTGACAGAATCAAAGAGTTGCCTCTAAGAACTTGACAGTGTTTCTCCAGGGAATTTACTCTAGTTTTTGTTGTTTTCAGCTGTCATTGAGTAGTGTCCGACTCAGAGCAAACTATGCACAGCAGAATGAAACATTGCCCAGTCCTGTGCCAGCCCCATGATCCTTGCTATACCTGAGCCCATCTGTTGAAGCCACTGTGTCATTTTATTTCTTTGACCCTCCGCTTTACCAAGCATGATAACCTTCTCCAGGGAATGGTTCCCTCTGACAACATGACCAAATTAGATGAGACGAAGTCTGGCCATTCTTGCTTCCAAGGAGCATTCTGGCTGCACTTCTTCCAGGACAGATCTTAGTCCTTTTATAGAAGACCATGGTACTCTTAATATTCTTCTCCCACACCACAATTCAAAAGCATCAACTCTTCTTCGGTCTTCCTTATTTATTGTCCAGCTCTCACATGCATAAGAGGAGATTGAAAATACCATGGCTTGGGTTAGGCATGTCTTAGTCTTCAAGGAGATGTCTTTGCTCTTCTTCACTTGAAAGAGGTCTTTTGCAGCAGATTTGCCCAATGCAATACATCATCTGATGTCTTGACTGCTGCTTCCGTTGATGTTGGTTGTAAAACCAAGTAATATGAATTCCTTAGCAACTTCAATCTTTTCTCCATTTACCATGAATCTGTTTATTGGACAAGTTGTGGGGATTTTTGTTTTATTCATATTGAGGTGTATTACATACTGCAGACTGTAGTCGTCAATCTTAATCAGTAAGTGCTTCAAATCATCCTTATTATCATCAAGCATAGTTGTGTCATCTGCATATCACAAGTTGTTAATGACTCTTCTTCCAATTCTGATGCTTTATTCTTCATAAAATCCAACTCCTTGGATTATTTGCTCAGCATACAAGTTGAATAAGTGTGGTGAAAGGATACAACACTGACACACTCCTTTCTTGATTTTGAACCATGCAGTATCCCCTTGTTCTGTTTTAATGACAGCCTCCTGATCTACGTACAGATTCCTCATGAATACAATCAAGTGTTGTGGAATTCCCACTCTTCTCAAAGTTATCCATATTTGTTATGATCCACACAATTGAATGCTTTTACATAGTTGTCAAAGGGGCAGGGAGACCACATCTTCCTACCTCCTCTAATCCCAGAAAAGGAAGACAAGAGGCTACCATCAGTAGCCCAAGGCCTATCCCTCCAAAGCCAGGCATGTTGCCTCCCTCCAGCCCTATCACCAACCCTGATAACAACTGTTCCTCCCACAGCACCCACCACCTCTCTGCTGGGTTCAATAATTCACTGCAGTGACCACACAAAACTCACAGATTACGGGGTTTATTAAGGAAGCACCAGACTACAATTCAAGTTCAGAAATGTACCCATCTCTTGCAGCTGGCTGTCTCACTCAGCAGCCAGCAGTCTCAGTAGCACATCACTCACTCAGCAGTGTGTGTCTTTTGAGTCTCTCTCTCAGCAAGTGAGTGTCTCTCAGGAGCATGTTTCTCTTAGTAGCATGTCTTTCTCAGTAGTCAGAAAAACTCCTTCTACCTGTAGGTGGGCTCCTCTTGGCAGAGTGGTCAAACCAACTGATCTCAACATCAGAATTCTATACACATGAGAGAGAGAGAACATCCCAGAAGATTGCTTCATGCCACTTGCACCAGAAATAACCCAGGTGGAAAACTAACAATCAGGAGCTATTCAGATGCTCCCGGCAAATTCCACCATGGAGTTTACAAAGACTTATGGCTAGAAAAGCCACACTATGTAATTTACTACACCACAATAATCAATGAAACATAAGTAAACGTCTTTCTAGTATTCTTTGCTTTCAGCTAAGATCCATCTGACATCAGCAATGATGTCCCTCATTCTACATGCTCTTCTGAATCCAGCTTACATTTCTGGAAGCTCTCTGTCAATATACTGCTGCAACCATTTTTTAATTATCTTCAGTAAGATTTTATTTGCATGTGATATTAATGATATTATTTGATAATATCCACATTCTATGGAATCACTTTTCTTTGGAATGGGTACAAATATGGATCTCTCCCAGTTAGCCAGGTAGCTGTCTTCCAAATCAATTGGCTTAGCCAAGTGAGTGCCTCCAGTAGGGCATCCATTTGTTGAAACATCTTAATGGGTATTCCATCAATTCCTGGAGGCTTTTTCTTCACCAATTCCTTCAGTGAAGCTTTGACTTCTTCCTTCAGTACCATTGGTTTTTGATCATGTGCCACTTCCAGAAATGGATGAACATCGACCAATTCTTTTTGGTACAGTGACTGTGTATTCCTTCCATCTTCTTTTGATGTTTCCTGCATCATTCAATATTTTGCCCATAGAATCTTTCAATATTGCATCTCAAGGCTTAATATTTTTCCTCACTTCTTTTAGCTTGAGAAATGCTAAGCCTGTTCTTCCCTTTTAGTTTTCTAACTCTGGGTCTTTGTACATATCATTATAGTAATTGGCTTTACTCGAGCTGCTCTTTAAAATCTTTTGTTTAGCTCTTTTATCTTGTCATTTCTTCCATTTGCTTTAGCTACTCTCCATTCAAGGACAAGTTTCAGAGTGTTTTCTGACATCCATTTTGGTCTTTTCTTCCTTTCTTGTCTTTCTAATGATCTCTTGCTTTCCTCATGGATGACGTTCTTGATGTCATCCCACAATCATTCTGGTTTTCAGCCATTGTTGTTCAATAAATCAAATCTATTGCTGAAATGGTCTCTAAATTCAGGAGGAATATTATCAAGCTCATATGCCGGCTCATATGGACTTGTTTTAATTGTCTCCAACTTCAACTTGAATGTGCATATGAGCAGTTGATGGTCTGTTCCACAATTAGCTCCTAGCTTTGTTTTGGCCAAAGAAATTGAACTTCTCCACGGCCTCTTGCCACAGATGTAGTCAATCTGATTCCTGTGTATTCCATCTGGCAAAGTCCATGTGTACAGCCTTTGCTTATGTTGTTGAAAAATGATATTTGCAATGAGTAAGTGGTTGGTCTTTCAAAATTCTATTATACAATCCCCAGCATTATTTCTATCACCAAGGCCATATTTTACAACTATTGGAAACTCTTCTTTGTTTCCAACTTTTGCATGCCAGTCTCCAGTAATAATTAATGTATCTTGATTTCATGTTCAGTCAATTTCAGACTGCAGAAGTTGGTAGAAATCTTCAACGTCCTCATCTTTTGCTTTGGTGGTTGGTGCATAGATTTAAATAGTAGTATTAACTGGTCTTCCTTGTAGGTGTATGGATATTATCCTATTACTAACAGCATTGTACTTCAGGACAGATTTTGAAATAGTCTTTGTGATGATGAATGCCACACCGTTCCTCTTCCATTTGTCATTCCTGGCATAATAGATCATATGCTTCTCTAATTAAAAACTGCCAAAACCAGTCCATTTCAATTCACTAATGCCTAGGATATTGATCTTTATGCATTTCATTTCATTTTTGACAACTTCCAATTTTCCTAGATTCATACTTTATAAATTCTATGTTCCAATTATTAATGGATGTTTGCATCTGTTTCTACTCATTTTGAGTCATGCAACATCAGCCAATGGAGGCCCCAAAAGCTTTATTCTATCTATTTAATTAAGGTCTTCTCTACTCTGAGGAGTCAGCTCTCCCACAGTCAAATTTTGAGTGCCTTCTGACCTGTTGGGTTCATCTTCTGGCACTATGTCAGACAATGTTTCAGGGCTATTCATAAAGTTTTCCAGTAATATATCAGACAGTGTTTCACTGCTATTCATGAAATTTTCACTGGCAAATTCTTTGAGAAGTGGATGACCTCTTCCTTTTTCCAAGTCTGCCTTGGTCTGGAAGCTCCTCTGAAACCTGTCCACCATGGGTAACCATGCTGGCATTTTGCAACAATGGTGACATAACTCCAGCCTCACAGCAACATGCAAGCCACCACAGGATGACAAACTGACAGACAAGCTCATCTCCCTTAGTTGTTCTAAACCCCTCTGCACCCACCTACCTCAGGTCCTAGCCTTAAAATAGAGCTGCCTCCCAGTGAAAAGCAGCCCCGAGTCTGGGCCCCGCCTATCTACAGTGTTTCTCCAGGGAATTTACTCTAAAGAACATTACATTCTTACCTAATAATCTCTGCATAAATAAAATTAACCATAATAATTTTTATAGGAGCACTGATGGTGCAGTGGTTAAAGCATGCAGCTACCAACCAAAAGGTCTTCACTTTAAACCCAAAATACCCCCCCATGGGACAAATTTGAGACAGTTTGTTTCTGTAAAGATGTATTGCCTTGGAAACCCTATTGAGCAGTTCTACTCTGTCCTGTAGAGTCTCTGTGAGACAGAATCAACTCAATGCAATTGGATTTGCTTTGGTTAACAATGCCTAGTTTTTGCCAGAGCAAGTTTTAGAGTCTCTTCTGGCATTCATTTTGGCCTTTCTTTCCTTTTCTGTCTTTTTAATAACCTTTTGCCCTCTTCATGTATGATATCCTTGATGTCATCTCATAACTCCTCTTGTCTTAGGTCATTGGTGTTCAGTGTGTCAAATCTGTTCTTCAGATAGTCTCTAATACAGGTGGGATGTCCTCAAGGTCATATTTTGGCTCTCGTGGACATGTTTTAATTTTCTTCAGCTTCAACATAAACTTGCATATGGGCAATTGATGATTCATTCCACAGTCAGCTCCTGTCTTTGTTCTGACAAATGATATTGAGCTTTTCCAATGTCTCTTTCCATAGACATGGTCCATTTGATTCCTGTGTATTCCATCTGTTGAGGTCCACATCTATAGCCATAATTTATGTTCTTGGAAAAAGATATTTGCAATGAATAAGTCATTGGTCTTACAAAATCCTGTAAGATCTCTGACATCATTTCTCTCACCAAGCCTATATTTTCAAACTACCCTGGCACAACCTTGCATGCTGAAAATGAAGAAGACTTGAAACACTGATGAAGATTGAAAACTACAGGCTTCAATATGGACTGCACCTCAATATTAAGAAAAAAAAAAAATCTCACAACAACTGGACCACTAAGCAACATCACAATAAATGCATAAAAGATTGAAATTATCAAGGGTTTCATTTTACTTGGATCCACAATCAATGCCCATAGAATTAGCAATTGGATGATCAATCAAATGATGTATTGTGTTAAGCAAATCTGCAAAAGACCTTTTTAAAGTGTTAAAAAGCAAAGATGTCACTTTGAAGACTACAGTTTTCCTGACCAAAACCATGGTATTTTAAATTGCCTCATATGAATGTAAAAGCTGGACAACAAGTAAGGAAGAGTACAGAAGACTCAATATATTCAAATTGAAGTATTGGCAAAGAATATTGAAAATACCCTGGACTGCTAAAAGAACAAACAACTCTGTCTTGAACAAGGTACTGCCAAAATGCTCCTTACAGGCAATAATGGCCAGATTTTGCCTCTTATACTTTAGTCATGCTATCAGGAGGTACCAGTCCCTGGACAAGGACACTATGTTTGGTTAGATAGAGGATTAGCAAAAAAGGGAAAGGCCCTAAATGAGATGGATTGATATATTTGCTGCAATGATGGATTCAAGAATAGCAACGATTGTGAGGATTACTCAGGACAGGGCAGTGTTTCATGCTGTTGTACTTAGGGTCACTATGAGTCAAAACCATCTTGATGCCTAACAACAACAGTATTTGGCAAGTACTTTTGACGTCATTTATAATACACACAATGATATATTGAAGTAAAAATGATTGCAATATTATTGGTAAAACCACTGAGGCTTATATAGATTATATAATTATCTTGCCTAAAATCATATTGGACGTTAAGTGTTTGGGATTGTATTTTCACCTAAATTTTCCTAAGCCAAAGCCTGGAGTCATTTTATTATACCTATTCCCTTTCCATCTCCTCTCTGCAAAAATGGTTGATTATATTCAGTTCTGCAAGTAAAACTTTAGACAGCATCATACATTTACTTTTTAAATGAATGAAAGTGATTTATTTTTCCCTCAACCCAGCACTGGTATGTGTGATTACAGTTTTATGACTCAGAAATTCTTTCCTACTTTTTGCTAGGTATTAATAAGGCAGGCTATGATCAAAGCAATTGTTAAAAGTGAGCAGGCAGAGTGCTAGACAAATACAGGAAGAATTATGAAGCAAAGATGCTATTTATAAAATGCAGTGCTACCACATTTTAGGAAGAAGTAGGAAAAACATTGATACCCACAGATCATATAGGGATAACCTGTTAGCAACAAATAGAGGATCTAGATAGTAAACAAAATAATAGGAAGTTGCCAAGTATTTCTGCACATTGCAAAGACAGTGTCAGCAAATTTTCACTTTTTAATCAATTATACATACAGTAAACATGGTGTATACACAGATAGTCATACTGTGGATACCAGAAACTTACTTTTCCAAACAGGGCTTAAGTTAAATCACCAAAAGATTCACACATATAAGCAAGAAATTTATGTCCAGCATGAGTTGGATTAATCAATTGCAAGGAATCTGCAATAAGGAAAACAACTAGTTCTGACCAAGTAACTTCAACACCACAAATCTCACCCAGTAAAGACTGGAGTAAGAGTTTGAGGAACAGAATCCAGTATTTATCAGGTTTACCAAGAACAACAACAAAAGGCAGAATATTGACACTTAAAGATAAGTAACAACTTTTCCCTTTTTGAAGTATCAAAGCACAATCTGGTAACAATGTGAGTGATAAACAAATGACAAATTTATTTCAGTTGTAGTTTTTCAGATCCTACAAAATCACTAATTCAGTGTTTCATGGACCATAAAAAATCTGTTCCAACTTTTGAATCACATCTTCTATATCATGCCTCTGCTTCTTATATTACATGACATAAAAATTTCCATCCAAGTTGCCTTCCTGCTATATTCTTCCTCCTTTGTGATCTAATACCCACCCTGATGTTGGCCAGGTAGCTCTCTTTTGGATCCTCCACCAGAGTGCTAGCATCAATCCACTCTCTAATAGAGCCGATGGTTGATCTGGACACTTTAAGTATATTCTAAAAGAAAAATCTTGTCAATAAATTGTGGTCATTGACTTCTGAAATAGTACTATTTTTGCTGTAAGTAAGCACCACACCATGGAGAGCAGGGGTTGCTGGCTTTCAGAGATTGGATTTGGTACAAAAAATTTTATTCTTAGGTGAAATGCATTCAGGGATGCAAAAGAACTGTTAAAAGAAATTTTTCATGCTACAACATATAAGAAATAGACATTAAAATTGAAGTTGAGTTATTCAGTGAATTTGCTCAGAAAACATCTGATTTCCCACTCTTAGTCCTACTACTACCAGTAAAGATAACAATAGTGATAATAATAAGAACACACTTCCCTCCACTGTGTGCTTATTTGGTGCCAGGTCCAGTGCTTGGTAATTTATATCAGTATTTCATTTAATCATCACAACAATAAGAACCAAGAACCTACGGTACATATTAAAGTTATACTTTATATGTGGGAAGACCTAGTCTGTGAGAAATAAAGCAACATTCAAAAAATGTCTGGGAACTCAAATGTATATGTTTCAAAACTGTTTTATTTCCTCTATTTTTTTTTTTTTTTTTGCTGTGTTTAACAAAGACAGTAATAAACAAATTGTTCAACAAATTAGAGTAGTGGGCAGATTAAACTGGTGTAATGTAGGCAAACAAAATAAGCTTAAGCAACTGGTGGAGGTAATTCTTCTCTCCATTGGCCATATTTAGCTTTCCTTCTATCTATAGCATGTGATATGTATTTTACAACCATGCTTATGCCATTCCCTGGCAATGATAGATGGGGTGCCCTGAAATTGGTGTTAAGAACTCCAGATGAGGGCTCGGCCAGCAAGATGGCGGACTAGGCAGAAAGACTGCACAGACCCTCTCCAACAAAGAAAAGGGAAACCAATTAACACAGACACAGAAGATAATCCTGGACCCCTGAGCCTTGAAGGGAAGGATATAGAAGTGGACTAAACCCCAACTAGCAGAAGAATTTGTATGAAAATACCAAAAAGGAGACAGATGGAGCTGCGGTCTGGCAGTGATCCTGAGCTATCCTGATAGCACAGACAGCTTGGAGATTCCTGAGTGGTGGTAGGACCTAAGAATTAACCTAAAAGTCACCCTGCTAGCCAGGGACTTCATGGAGGATTGCTCCGGTGGCTGGGGAACAAACGGAGAAGGTGAAGAGAAAGCTGGGCTGAGCTGTGGACTTCTGCCCGATCAGAGTATACCACCATTTTGAAGGTTTAAAAAGCGGCTTGACTAATTTGGATATTTAAAGAGACAGCACTCTCACAGATTCCTGGGGCTTAAGAACATGTTCTGCTTTCCAGCAATCCCAAGGACACTTGAGACCTGCAAGACTGAAAAGGTACGAGATTCTTCTTGTTACTCTTATACCCCACACCCGCTTGGTGAACAGAGGTGCAACCATCCCCCACTCCCACCTACCTTCTGGGCCAACAGGAACTCCATTACAGTCTGTGTGCTCAGATGGAGCCTGGGTGACCTGCCCCGTCCTCCATTGATTTTTTTTTTTTCTCTTTTTTAATTTTTTTTCTTTTTCGCTTTCCTTTTTTCTGGTGATTAGTATGCTTGTATTTGTCTGTTTTCAAACAACTAATATTATTAATACTTTTGTCCTATTTATTATTATTCTTAATCTTCCCCTTCCAGGTCCTAGTTTTCAGCATTTTTTCTTTTCCCTGTCCCTGGTTGAATTTTTTTTTTTTTTTTTTTTAATTTGAGGTGCCTCACCCTTTTTTCTAATGGTTAACCCCATCCCTTGTTTTTCTTTTTGCATTTTTCATTTTTTTTTCACTTACTTTTGTCCTCCTCTACTTTTATTTTTCTTAGTGCCTTATCCCAAGATATTGCAGGTTTTCTTGTTTTTTCTTCTTTTTTCTCTCTCTTTTTTTTTTGGTTACTGTTTCTGTGTGATATCATGGTGTGTTTTTTGTCCATGGGCTTTTAGTTTTTTGATGGTTATTCAATTGTAATTTGTGTCTAACTAAGAGGGAGACAACAACAGTCCCCATAAGACACAACTACACCCACACCTCCTGCAACTTCGCTTATTGAGCGAGAGCCACTACCTCCTTCTCCAACAATGGGCCAATGATTGAAAAAAAAAAAAAACCCACCAAGAAAAGCCAGATTCACCGTTGGCTGCTCTTCACAAACAGTTAACAGAGATCTAAATACAACAACACCATGATGCCTCGGAAACAACAGACCATCACAGTCCACACAAAGAAGCA
>NW_006922066.1:2008710-2009305 GCF_000298275.1 Orycteropus afer afer
CACATCAGCAAATGAAGGTCTTGAAAGCTTTCTCTTTTCCATATGTGTAAGGCCGGGTTTAGTCAGATGTTGCAACTCCTTCCCAGTACTATTTTGAGAGCCTTTTAGCCTAACGGACTATTCCTAAAGGTGCGTGGTAATGCACCAAACAGTGTTTCTTTCTTTGCTATTCATAAGGTTTTCCCTGGCCAATTCTTTGAGAAGTGGACGGCCTCTTCCTTCTTCCTAGTCTGTCTCAGTTGTAAGCTGGGCTGTTACCTATGCACCAGGTGCATCTCACTGGGTTTCAAACACCAGAGGCTCAGCCTCAAAACTCACATCTACATGTCACCATAGCAGGACAAACCGACAGACAAGTTTGTCTTGCTGTTGGAGACTTCTCGTATCACCCCCACCTGGGTCTCTGTGGCTGACTGTACCTCTTTCTGTCTTCCTGGCTTTTAATCCCCTTTTTCCTGCTCTTCTGCCCTGCTGTTTTGTGCATCCCTGAGTTGTCCCTGGGGCTGACTGCTCCTCTGTCCAGGTTCCTGGCTTTTATCCACTTTCTCCTGCTCTTCCAGCCTGCTGCTTTGGGCATCCCTGAGTTGTCTCTCCT
>NW_006922066.1:2010640-2012093 GCF_000298275.1 Orycteropus afer afer
AAAAAAAAAAAAAAGAGAGAGAAAAGAAAAAAAAAGAACTCCAGATGGGAAGGGAGGGGCACAGCTCACAGCTGAACCTCAGGCTCACCATCACAAATGTTTCATGATGGGTCTTATGCTATAACTTTGAAAGTCACATTGAAAAAATAAATCAGCAATAGCACTGCTTTTAAAAAACAAATCAACATGCTTTTATATCTTCATATTTTTAAGATTTTAGGTTTCTATATTAGAGATATATTTTAGGATTTAAGATTTCTACACCAGCTGTTCCATGGAAGGAAGATGTGACAATCTACTTCTGTAAAGATTTACCAACTTGGAAACTCTGTGGGGAACACTATGAATCAGAATCAATTTGATGGCAGTGAGTTTGGTTTTTGGTTTGTTGTTATCATTAGGTAAGATTCGAGTTGATTTCCACTCATAGTGACCCTATTGGATTAAATGATGCGATGCTTGAGCCCGTTGCTCTAGCTACTATATCAATCAATCTATTGAGGATCTTCCCCTTTTTCACTGACCCTCTACCAAATGTGATAAATTTTCCAGGGACTGGTCTCTCTTGTTAATATGACCAAAATATATGAGATAAATTCTGACCATTCTCGCTTCTAAGGAGCATTCTAGCTACATTTTTTCCAAGACAGATTTGTTCGTTCTTCTGGCAGTCCACAACATATTCAATATTTTTTACCAATACAACAATTCAAATATATCAATTTTTCTTATGCCTTCCTAATTCATTGCCCAGCTTTCACACTTATATGAAGCAATTGAAAATACCACAGTTTGGGTCAGGTGCACCTTAGACTTCAAAGTGACATCCCTACTCTTCAATCTTTAAAGAGGTTTTTTGCAGCAAATTTTCCCAATGCAGTATGTCATTTGATTTTGACTACTACTTTCTTGGGAGTGTGGATCCAAGTAAAATTAAATCCTTGACAATTTCAAACTTTTCTCCATTTATCATGATATTCTTTATTGATCCATTGTGAGGATTTATTTATTTATGTTGAGGTGTAATCCACACTGAAGGTTATAGTTTTTGATCTTCATCAGCAAATGCTTCAAGACTTTGTTTCTTTCAGCAAGCAAGTTGGTGTCATCTGCATATCACACACAGATTGTTAATGAGTTTTCCCCCAATCCTTACACAGTGTTCATCTTCATATAGGCCAGCTCCTCAGATGATTTGCTCAGCATCAGATTGAATAAGTATTGTGAAAGGATACAACCCCAACCCACACATTTCCTGATTTTAAACCAGAAAACATCCCCTTGTCTTGTTCAAATGACTTCATACAGCTTCCACATGAGCACAGTTAAGTGTTCTGGAATTTCCATTCTTCTCTATGTTATCTGTAATTTGTTACAGTCCACAAAGTCAAATGTCTTTGCATAGTCAATGAAACACAGGTAAATATCTTCCAGGCATTTTTTTTTTTTTTTT
>NW_006922066.1:2013459-2031414 GCF_000298275.1 Orycteropus afer afer
TTTTTTTTTTTTTACTTTTTTGATGATTTTTTTATTGTTGTTTTTGTCTGAGTGTGAGACAGCAACAGGGACCATATTATGCAATTACACACAGATGTCCTGCAGCTCCACTTACTGAGTGAGTACCACCACTTCCTTCTCCACCAACTGGCCAATGATAAGTGATGAGCAAGAAGACCATGACTCACCGTTAACTGCTCTTCAAAAACGGGTAACAGAGATCTAAATACAATAATGTCACAATGTCTCAGAGACAATAGACCATTACAGTCCACAAAAAGAAGCAAGATAAAGTGGTAGAAACAAGGGAGCAGGATATAGACCCAGAACACATCCCTGAGGAACAAGTAGCATTGGAAGTCCCTGATAAGGAATTCTAAAGAATTATACTTAGGTATATTCAAAGTATTGAGAGACAGATCAAGGAAAACACTGACAAAATTAAGGAAAACACAAACAAAAACCTAGAAAATTTTCAGGAAAAAATACAAGAACAAAATGACAAAATAAATGAAAAATTAGAAATGATACAAAATCTACAGATAGAAATCCAGAAGATTAATACTGAATTTTCAGAAATAGATAACACATTGAAAGAGCAAAGGAGTAGAACTGAGTCAATGGAAGACAGAATTCATGAGATTGAAGACAAATACCTGAATACATCTTTGGAAAGGGATCAATAAGAAAGAAGATCGAAACAAAATGGAGCCTAAGGTTCTTATGGGACACCAACAAAAGGAATAACCTATGAGTAATGACAATTCCAGAACAGGAAGAGAAAAAGAAAAGAACTGAGAAAATTGTCCAAGATTTGTTGGAAAGAACTTTCCTGATATGATGAAAAATGATAATATATCTGTTCAGGAAGTCCAACAAACACAAAACAGGATAGACCCCAAAAGAAAATCAACAAGACATATCATCATCAAACTCATCAAAACCAAAGACAAAGAAAGAATCCTGAAAGCAGCATGGGAAAAATTAAAAGTTACCTACAAATGACAGCCAATAAGGATAAGCTCTGATTTCTCAGCAGGAACCATGCAAGCAAGAAGCAATGGGCTGGTATTTATAAAACCCTGAAAGAGAAAATTTTCCAAACAAGAATTATATACCCGGCAAAATTGTCCCTCAAATATGATGGTGAAACTAGGAGATTTCTAGATAAACAGAAATTAAGGGAATTTGTTAAAACCAGACCTATCTTACAAGAGATACCAAAGGGAGTCCTTTGAACAGATAACCAAAAATAACAAACAACAACCAACCATTAATACACAAGATGACATAATCCAGAAACCAACACAGCTATGGAAGTATCCAAAGTCAAATAAGCTTACAAAATTGTAAACAGGGAACCAAAGATATCAATGGCAAATGAAGACAACTACAAACCAAAAAGAGGGAAAAAATACTGTAGTTAAAGAATTGCTAAATGGTGAGGAAGTCAAGAGAGTTGCAAGAAAGAATGGACTATTTTAAACTCGGAGAGGAAATTATAAATCACAGGGGAACTTCAAAGAAAAATGATAACCTTCACATCACTATAAAAAAGAGGACAAGCACAAATATTTAGCAAATACTAAAACAATAGCAACAAAGGAAATTATAACATAATTAATAAACCTAATAAGCTAAGCACAGAAAATTATATGGAACAAAGGAACCAGGAACACCATGAAAAAACACATAACCAAATGACAGCAACCAATTCAAACTTGTCAATAATTACACTGAATGTCAATGGATTAAATGCACCACTCAAGAGATGGAGAGTTGCAGACTGGCTAAGAAAACATAAGCTATAAGTACACTGTCTACAAGAGACAAACCTTAGACACAACGACAAAAATAGACTAAAAATCAAAGGTGGAAAAATGATATATCAAGCAAATGCCACCCGTGAGAGAGCAGGAGTGACAATATTAATTTCTGATCAAATTGACTTTAAGATAAAAACCACCATATGAGACAAGGAAGTACATTATATAATGATTAAAGGATCAATTGAACAAGAAGATACAACCATAATAAATATCTATGGATCCAATGAAAGAGCCCCAAAATACATAAATCAGATTTTAACAGAATTAAAAAGGCAAATAGATGACTCCACAGTCACAGTAGGAGATTTTACTACACCATTTTCAATGAAAGACAGAACAATTGGAAATAAACTCAACAAAGATGCAGAAGAACTAAATGATACAATCCATCAACTTGACTTTTATAGACATCTACAGAAAACTTCACCCCAAAAAAGCACAATATACGTTCTTTCCCAGTGCACATGGAACATTTCCATGAGAGAACACATGTTAGGCAATAAAGCAAGCCTTAATAAACTTAAAAACATTGAAATATTGCAAAGCATCTTCTCAGATAAAAAAAAAAACTCACTGCCATTGAGTTACATCTGACTCATAGTGACCCTTCCTTGTGTTTCTGAGGCAGTATCACTAGGGAAGTGGATTGCCCAACCTTCCCTCCCAGGAGTGTCTGGTGAGTTTGTACTGCAGCCTTCTGGTTAGCAGTCAAGTACCTTAGGCACTATGCCACCAGAACTCCTAATGCTATAAAACTAGAAATCAACAATAGGAAGGTCATCAGAAAAGGAGCGAACACATGGAAACTGATTAACACCTCTTTAAGAAAGATTGGGTAATAGAAGAAATAAAAAATGAAATTAAGAAATTCTTTGAATCAACTGAGAATGAAAAGACAACATACCAAAATCTTTCAGACACAGCAAAAGCAGTGGTCAGAGCCCAATTTATAGCAATAAATGCACACATTAAACAAGAAGAAAGATCCAAAATCAATACTGTAAACCAAGATCTCCAACAATTAGAAAAAGAACAGCAAGAAAAACCTACAGTCACCAGAAGAAAGGAAATAATAAAGAGTCAAGCAAAAATCAATGAAACAGAAAATAGACAATGGAAAAAATCAACAAGACTAGAATTTGTTTTTTTGTAAAGATTAATAAAATTGACAAAGTACTGGCAAATTTACAAAGGAAAAGAGGGAGAGGATACAAATAACATGAAGAAGAAATGAAATGGGCCACATCACAACAAAACGAACTGAAATAAAAAGGATATATTGGGATAATATGTAGAACTGTACTCCAACAAATTTGAAAATCTGGAAGAAATGGACAGATTTCTAGAAACACACTACTTACCTAAACTAACACAGACTGAGGTGGAAAAGTTGAACAGATTCATAACAAAGAAGAAATAGAACAGGTCTTAAGAAAATTACCAACAAAAGAAGTCCTGGCCCAGATGGTTTCACCAGAGAATTCTACCAAACATTCAGAGAGGAGCTGACACTAATCCTACTCAAACTATTCCAAAACATAGAAAAAGATGGAATCCTCCCAAATTCAATTTATGAAGCAAGAATAACCTTGATAGCAAAAAAAGGCAAAGATATCACTCAAAAGGAAAACTACAGACTGATATCCGTCATGAATGTAGATGCAAAAATCTTCAACAAAATCCAACAACATATCAAAATAATAATAATAATAATACATTATGACCAAGTGGGGTTTATATCAAGTATGCAAGGATGGTTCAACATTGGGGAAAAAATCAACATCATCCACCACATAAATAAAACAAAGGAAAAGAACCACATGATCATATCAATTGATGCAGAAAGGCATTTGATAAAATCTAACACCCATTCTTGATCTAAACTCTCAGCAAAATAGGAATGGAAGGGAAATTCCTCAACATAATAAAGGGCATATATGCAAAACCAACTGCCAACATTATTCTCAATGGAGAGAAACTGAAACCATTCCCCTTGCAGACAAGAACCAGACGAGGATGCCCTCTATCACCACTTCTATTCAACATTGTATCGGAAGTCCTAACCAAGGCAATAAGGTAAGAAAGGGAAATCAAAGGCATCCTAATTGGTAAGGAAGAAGTAAAACTGTCTCTATTTGCTGATTATATGATCCTGTACCTAGAAAACCAAAGAAATACAGCAAGAGACTACTGGAATTAATTGAGAGAGTTACCATAGTGACAGGATACAAGACCAACATCCCAAAATCAGTTGGATTCCTCTACAGAAGCAAAGAGATTGTTGAAAAAGTAATAAGGAAAACAGTACCATTTACAATAACCTCCCCAAAAATAAAATAATTAGGGGTAAATCTTACCAGGGACACAAAAGACCTGTACAAAGAAAACCATACAAGACCACATTACGTAAGAGATCTACGTAAATGGAAGAACATACCATGCTGTGGATAGGAAGATTGAACATTGTGAAAATGTCAATTCTACCCAAGCAATCTATAAATTCAATGCAATCCCAATCCAGATCCCATCAACAGTTTTTTTTAAGGCTATGGAAAAATCACTAACCTTATATGGAAAGAAAAGAGACATCGGATAAGCAAAGCATTATTGAAGAAGAACAACAAAGTAGGAGATCTCATACTCCCAGATCTTAAAACCTACTATAAGTCACAGTAGTCAAAACTGTCTGGTATTGGTACAATGACAGACACATAGACCAATGGAACAGAATTGAGAACCTAGAAATAGATCCATTGACCAATGGTCACCTGATCTTTGACAAATGGCCTAAATCCATTAATGGAGAATAGATGGTCTCTTTAACTAATAGTGCTGGCAAAACTGGATATTGATTTTCAGAAAAATGAAAGAAGATCTATACCTCACACCATACACAAAAATTAACTCCAGATGGATCAGACTTAAATGTGAAACCTAAAACTATTAAGTTTCTCTTAATAATCTGGGGGCAAATTTCGGGCCCTAATATATGGCCCACCAGCCACTCCTTGGAAGGAAGATTGGGCAATCTACTTCCATAGTGATACTGCCTCAGCAACCCAAGGAAGGGTCGCTATGAGTCGGGGCCGACTCGATGGCACGTAACAACGACAACAACACAATATATGGCTTTAATAAACTATCAAGCATAACCCAAAGTGCACAAACAGCAGAAGATAAACTAGATGAATGGTACTTTCTCAAAATTAAATTTTTATGTGCTTCCAAAGACTTCTCCAAAAGATTCAAAAGAGAACCTACAGATTGGGAAAAAATATTCAGCAATGACATATCTGACAAGGGACTTATCTCTAGAATTTATAGAAAACTTAAACACCTCAACAACAAAAACACAAATAATCTAATTGAAAAATTAGCAGAAGACGTGTATAGACACTTCACCAAAGAGGATATTCAGGTGGCCAACAAATATATGAAAAAATGCTCATGATCATTCACCATTAGAGAGATGCAATTCAAAACAACAATGAGAGACCATATTGGCCCAGCATAATAGAAAATAACAAATGCTGGTGAGGATGCAGAGAGATTGAGACTCTCATATACTGCTGGTGGGACTGTAAAATGATACAACCACTCTGGAAAGCAGTATGGTGATTCCTTAAAAAGTTGGAATTAGAAATACCATTTGACCCAGCCATTCCATTACTAGGTTTATATTCTAAAGAAGTGAGAACCAGGACAAGAAAAGATATGTTCATCACAGCACTATTTACAATAGCAAAAAGATGGAAACAGCCTAAGTGCCCATCAACAGAAGAATGGATAACCAAACTATGGTACATACACACAATGCAGTACTATGCAACCCTAAAGAATAGCATAGAATCTGCAAAACACCACATAGTGTGGATGAACTGGGAGGATATTATGCTGAGTGAAATAAGTCAATTACAGGACAAGTACTGTGTTAGTCCGTTATTGTAAAAGTCAAGGAAAGGGCTATATATGAAAGGAAATATCCTTTGCTGGTTACCAGAGGTGGGACGGAAGCTAGGAGAACACTGTTAAATAGGTAGAGACAAGTATTGATTTTGGTGAAGAGAAAGGTAATGTACCAAATGTGAGTGATCAACCTGGTGTCACTGAGGAAGAAAAAAAATGCTTCCTCAATGACAAAAAAAATGCTCATGTATCTTATATTGTATGCTCATGTATCTTATATTGTATTGTATTGTAATGCTCATGTATCTTATATTGTATGCTCATGTATCTTATATTGTATTGTATTGTAATGCTCATGTATCTTATATTGTATTTCAGTGGTTTTGGAGGAGTACATGGGAGATACAGACAACAAAGATGAACCCTTTTGCATATACAGTAAGTACTGTGTTGTCAGTGAAGGCAAACATTGATCTTTGGGTAACTAGATGGGTGGACAGGCTGAATGATTAGGTATGTGTATGCGGGGGGTAGTGTGCCCATAACCATGTATAAGGTTGACAGACAATGTTTCTACAAGTGTATTGGTATGTTCTGTAATAATTCCCAGGTATATAGCAGAGCTGACAAGGAACAAGGTTGTAGTCACTTCTTGGCCACAGCTAGCTCCAAAAGGGAGTGAACACTTGGACATGTGGGCTCAGGACCATAGTGCCAGAGGCCATGAAGCTCAATTGGCGTAACATGCTATACCAAAATATTGTTCCACATCCTACTTTGGTGAATGTTGTTGTTGTTGTTATGTGCCGTCGAGTCAGCCCCGACTCATAGCGACCCCTCCTTGGGTTTCCGAGGCAGTATCACTACGGAAGTAGGATTGCCCAACCTTCCTTCCGAGGATAGTGACTGGGATTTTAAAAAGTTTGCAAGCAGCCATCTAGATGTAATGATGGATCTCTCCTTGTCCAGAGTGAAAAAGAATGAAGAAAAACAAAGACACATTGTAACAATTAGTCCAAGGGACTAGTACGCCATGCAATCCTCAGTCTATATGACTATGAGACCAGAAGAACTAGATAGTGCCCAGTTTCCACTGTTAACCACTTGGAGGGGGATCTACATAGGAGATCCTGGATAGAGTGGGAGAACAATGCGGAACAAAACTCAAAAATCATTAAAAAGAAAAAAAAAAAGAGGGGACCAGTTTTGGTGGTCTGATGGAGCCTGATGGAACCCCTGAGACTATGGCCCCTAGCTATCCTTCAGGTCTGGAATTGAACCCCCTCCTGCAGCTTCTAGTCAAAGAAGACAGGGATTTGAATAAGTCATTAGTCTTGCAAAAATCTATCATGTACCCTCTGATGTGATTTCTGTCACTAAAGCTATATTTACCAAGTAATCATGCTTCTTCTTTGTTTCCAACTTTCACATTCCAATCACCAGTAATTATCAATTTATCTTGATTTCATGTTTGGAAGCAACACTAGGGAATCTACTTCTGTAAAGATTTACTGCCTTGGAAATCCAGTGTGTGTTGCTATTAGTCAGAATTGACTCTACTGCAGTGGGCTTTGGGTTGATTTCATGTTTGGTCAATTTCAAATTTCTGAATTTGGTAAAAGTCTTCAATTTCTTCATCTTTGACTTTAGTAGTTGTTGCATAAATTTTAATAGTAATATTAACTGGTCTTCCTCATAAGCATATAGATACTATCTTTTCACTGGCAGTACTGTACTTTAGGACAGATATTGAAATGTTCTTTTTGACAATGAATGCAACACAATTCCTCTTCAATTTGTCATTCTAGTCATTGTAGATCATTTGACTGTCTGGTTCAAATAGCCAATACCAGTCAATTTCGGATCACTAATGCCTAGGATATCTATCTTTATCCATTCCATTTCATTGTTGACAATTTCCAATTTTCCTAGATTCATACTTTGAACACTCCACATGTTGATTATTAATGGATGTTTGCATCTGCTTCTTCTCATTTTGAGTCATGCCAATCAGCAAATGAAGATCCTAAAAAGTTTGACTCCATTCACATCATTAGGGTCACATTTACTTTGAGGAAACAACTCTTTTCCAGACATATTTTGAGTGCCTTGGTGCAGTCCTAAAGTATTTCACTGTTAACCAGGATGTCAGCAGTTCAAACCCAGCAGCTGCTTCTCAGAAGGAAAATGGGGCAATGTACTTCCGTAAAGATTTTACCACCTTGGAAATCCAATGGTGGTTGCTATGAGTCAGAATCTACTTGATGGCAGTGAGTTTGGGCTTTTTTTTTTTCCCCCCAACCTGAAAGGCTCAACTTCCATCACTATATCAAACAATAGTTCATCTGTTTTCATGAGATTTTCAGTGGCTAATTTTTTCAAAAGTTTACTTCCTCTTCCTTCTTCCTACTCTTTCTTAGTCTGAAGCTTCACTGAAAGCTGTCCACCCGGGGTGACCCTCCTGGTATTTGAAATACTGGTGGCATAGCTTTCAGTATCACAGCAACATGAAAGCTGGCACAGTATAATAAACTGAGAGACCCGTGGTAGAACACTTCTGTATTATTCTTTAATTGCACCGTTATTATTGTAAGTTCTCGTATGGGGAAACCTGAAAAATCACTTATTATGAAAAGAATACTTTCAACTTAGTTTGGTAATTTACATTTCTCCTTTATTGAATTTGATGTTGTTGTTTTGTTAGGTGCTGTCGAGTCGTTTCCGACTCATAGCGACCCCATGCACAGCAGAATAAAACACTGCCTGATCCCATGCCAGCTCCACGATCCCTGCTATACTTGAGCCCATCATCGCAGCCACCGTGTCAATCCATCTCGTTGAAGGCCTCCCCCTTCTTTTGTCTACCTTCCACCTTACCAAGTATGATATCCTTCTCCAAGGAATGGTCCCTTCTGACAACATGACCAAAATAGGTGAGACAAAGTCTGGCCATTCTCTCTTCCAAGGAGCACTTTGGGTGCACTTCCCCCAGGACAGATCTGTTAGTTCTTCTGTTAGTTCTGTTAGCAGTCCACGGTAGTTTCAGCATTCTTCGCCAGCACCACAACTCAAAAGCATCAATTCTTCTTTGGTCTTCCTTATTCATTGTCCAGCTCTCACATGCATACGAGGCAATTGGAAATATTATGGCTTGTGTCAGGTGCACCTTGTCCTCAAGGAGACATCCTTGCTCCTCAGCACTTGAAACAATTCCTTCGCGGTTGACTTTCCCAATAATTCAAATTATTGAATTTGATAAGAACACAAAAATTAAAACACTTACTTTCTTTTGAAAATCAACACAATCTGGTAACATAAACATTAAATTGCTAAGTGGGTATGTGTGCATGTACAGCAAGAGATCCATTCTTCAACATTTTTTTTCTCTGGACTCCTTTGAACTAATTAACAAGCCTCTAAATGGTTTCAGTAACATTTTATCTTCCCTTCTCATATCTATCTTTTGTTCACCTCCACACGTGTCTGCATGTCAAGATTTCATGTCACTTCCCTAAAGCCCTTTAATGGTATTGTATTTCCAATTGGACAAATAACAGACTCCTCGACATGGCACAGAAAACCCTCTGTAATTTGACTTATTAACCTTTTCAGTGTCATGTATCATCATATAATCTGTATTAGGTACTACAATCCAAGATCAAACTTGATTTTGTCACATATAATCTGATGATATTTTTCTCTGTGCCTTTGTTCATGTTAGTTCCTTATGTATGTCTTGTTGCTTTCAGCTGTAGTTAAGAAAAATATCTAGCATAAATGGTTTTAAGTAAGAGAAAATTAATTGGTATATGTTAATCCAGAAGCAAGGAAGTTTTTAAGGTTGGCTGGTTTAGTATTATTCTTTTCTAAAGTGAGAAAGAATGCTTCCCAAAACGCTTAGCTAAAACTTTCTTGTAATTAATTAATCAGAATTAAGTCCTATGCTCTTTCCTTGACCAATTATTCACAAGAAGATTGGACCCTCAGATCAATCAAGCTTACTCATTAATCTCGGGTTAATTATCAAATGACATTGGTGTTCCCTTAATGTAAAAGTGCATATTTGACTTTAAGAACTCAATATTTATACATAGCTTCTTTCCCATATGCAAACCCAAAATTATCCATTCCTAAGTGAATTATCTAATTATCTAACAAATGGGAGACTATTTGAATCATTTCATCGACCTTATTGTTGTTGTTGTTTGTTGCTATGAAGTCAGTCTCCAACATATGGTGATTCTATGTGTGTCAGAATAGAACTGTGTTCCACAGGAGTTTCAACGGCTGATGTTTCAGAAGCAGATCTCCAGGACATTCTTATGAAATGCCTCTTGACCCACCAACTCTCCAGTAGCAGCTAAGCATTTATCCATTTGTGCCACACAAGACTTCTTATTTAAATATTGTTGCTAAGTGCCATCAGGAAGCTGTGGTGGCGTAATGACTAAGATATTTGACTGCTAATCAGAAGGCTGATAGTTCAAACCCACCAGCCACTGCTCAGAAGGAAGATTGGGTAATCTACTTCTACAGAGATTACACCTCAGAAACCCAAGGAGGGGTCACTATGAGTTGGACTCAACTCAGTAGTAGTGAGTTGGTTTCATTTTTTTGTCTGCTTTGTTTTGTTTTGATTTTTTGAGTACTATCAAGTCAATTCAACTTGTAGTGACTCCATGATACAGAATAGAACTGCCCCATAGGGTTTCATACCCTATAATTTCTATGGAAACAGAATGCCAGGTCTTTCTCCCAGAATCATTTGGTAAATTTGAATCACCATCTTTTTGGTTAGGAACCAAATAGTTAATTGTATTATCAGGTTCCTTTATTTCAATACAATTATCTTAAACAAAATTCAATAGACTTCTAACATATCTGCTTCAGGATTATTAGGTTGGCTAGAAATCACACTCAAAGATCATATTTATACACAATATCCAAGTATGGGAAATTGTAATGTCTCACAGTAAACCTCATGTACTAATCACCCTCTAGTTCACAAATTAATGACTTCAAACTAAGATAATTCAAAGTCTGGAATATGATGTACTACAAACTATATTTCAGAGGCTTCTTTAATGAGAAAGGCTCTTAGAAGAATCACTAGGGGATTTTTTAAGAAAAAATGCTCAACCACTCTGGAAGACAAATTAATTAAATAAGAATTTCAGGGGCTGGAACCAAAGCATGATTATCTTTTAAAAGCAATTTGCAGTTGAAGTTGGAACTACTGGGTTAACCAGAGATATTCGTAAAAGTTCATATTTTTTACCTATCTTATCTTCCATCACTTCTTTTCTCTTTCTCCCTCATATAACAGACTTTAAATTTGGATTACAGAATATTTTCTCAATCATGCAAAGAACTAAATTTTCATATTTTCAGTTGGTTTGAATAGAAATGACAGGGGAAAAGAACATCTGTTATAAAAGATGTCTTTTGTTAGTACCTATGTTTAGGCATCTCTCAGCCTGTGTCTTTCTTGAAAAATCTTAACAATGTCCACACAATTAATCAACCCACTAGATCCTGATATTTTCCCAACAAATCTTTTAAAATATTGGTCTTATTGCAAACATACAATAAGCCATAATATAACAAAATATAGCATAAATTTATTTTATTATTATTATGTTTTAAATTTTCTGAAAATGAATTTTGCCATTCTCCAGCAAATAAAGTCTACATATTAGGGGTTTTCACTTCCAGCAATCCTGTCCTGGACCCAGATTCTTTAATAGTTACTGTTACTAGTTGTAAACCATAGAAATAGAATGTGGTTAACTTAAGAAAAAAAGGATTCTGGGGGAAGGGAAATTTGTAGCTCCCAAAATCCATGGGAAGTATGGAAAGTCATTGTCAGGCAGGAAAAAAGGAAGATAAAGCACAGATAGAATTCTGTAAGAAGAACAATCTATCTTAAGTGGTATTGGCTGGTGCCATGACTACTGCTTATTGATTGGTAGCATAGGCAACATGCTATTTTGAGGTTCTGTTTTTTGTTTGCACTTCCAATGGATCTAGTCTTACCCTTCATCTTCCCCTTTCTCCTTTATTTCATCCTTTCTCCTCTTTGGAATCATTGCTTTTGTCCTTGGAAAAATGTATTTGGAAAAAGATCTTATGGAAATATTTTAATTTCAATATGTGTTAGTACAGTTCAGCCAAACTAGTTAAAACAGTGAAATATTGTCTTTCCAACTGGTAATTTATTCTGCCAAAACACCCTATGTATCCTCCCAGCTCCCAGCTGCTCCAGAAACTTCCACAAAGTAAATATCACACAACAAAATACATGATAGTTGGCACATCAGGGACCCTTCAGGGCCTTACTCTGAGTAACACCTTTTGAATGGATCAGGGCTTGGGTTCTTCCATGCATTATGTATCTTGAATTTCACCACTGTTCCCAATTGATTGTAACTTCAGCACAAGAGGTAGAGCAGTTTCATAAACTCCCAAGATGACACAGAATTTAAGTGGGAGGATAGAATTTGGAACCCAGCAGTCTCATTCCAGAGCCAAAGCTCTTAAACACAACGTCTGACAATTTTTTTCCAGATAAGTTTGCCTAATTAAATGAATTTTCTTCACAAAATCCACAGATGAAAAGGCAGGAGGTATTAGTGAAAACAGGCATGAGAATTACTAAGGGTGTCACGTGACCCTAAACTCATACCATGTACATTCACGGTGCCCAAGGTGGATTTGCTGATGACTATCCTTGGCACCAGCTCATATTTGGCAGCTGTTTTAAAATAATCCCCTGTTAAGTTGCTTGTTTCATAATTATATATAAAACAAGTCCCCTGCTTCATATTTGAAGCAGGGAAAGAAACAAATCAATAATAACAAAAATAACCATTCTCTACTGACTCATCATAGGTTAAGCTAGGGGAGTAACTACAATCAAGAAATGAATAGAAAACAGAAATATGCTTGTTCCATTATAATAGAATTAAAAAATGAAAATGAGTAAGATTTTTTTTTTTCCATCTTTAACCTCTGGGAGAAAGAACCTCCTTGATTCAATTAAAGAATTAAATACCAAAAAATACAATCCCTCTGATGAGTAGGGGAAAAAAAAATCCCACTAAGGAAATAGTTTTTTTCTTCTCAAGAGGATGGGTGGGTCTGAAAGTCATTGCAGTAAAATCTATAACTTTGTTTTAGATTTACTGCCTTTCTTAGTCTGAAAAGAATATTAACAAAGGAGTTAAAGCCCAATAAGTCAAAGGAGAAGTTTTAAGAAAGGCATGTAGGAGCCTTAAGCCAATATATGCTTACAGCCTAACATCTTGAGCATGAATGAATAACATGGTGAATTTAAACTTCTAAGACAAAGAATTATATCCAACCAGATAGGCTGCCCTGAGACTCCAAGTGATGACACACATGCTTGGAATACAGTAAAAGGAGGATGCATCAGTTTAAAGAGATGGATTATGTAAATGAATCCATAGTTTCAAGGAAACATCTGAATAAAGTGAAAATATGCTAAAGCAAAGCTGAGAAAATAAAGAGAAATCACTATAATACGTTTTAATGCAGATTAACTAGACATCACTCAAACCAGCGCAGAAAATTTATTAAATATCACATACAAGTCAACAAACCAGCCACAAACAGACTCCCATAGAAATGTGGAATTTTTATTTTCCATGGAGGTCTATTTTCTCTGGAAAACAATGCTCAGGATGTGTCAACATATGTAGTAAAGTAAGGTGGCTCCAGAAATTAAAAAAAAAAAAAAATCCTTTTTAAAAGTTTAATTTTTCAACATTTAACTAGAAAAATCCACACCTAAAGGTTTAGGTTTCTCCAAAAAACAGGTAAAAAGACATAAAAATACTTCAAATCCAACAATATAATAAGAGAATACTTGCAAAAAAGATGTTTTCCTATAAACAAGTAATCTAAGCCACAAAATAAAAGTACTGACATCTAAAAACTTAGAGAAAATTGATGGCAGTAACTTGTCATCAGTTTATGATGACAGTATCATTGAAACCATGACAACAATTACATATACATGTTATTCTATGTTGTAATAATTAAAAAAAAAAAAGTAGTCTATGTAGAGTTTTGACAGCCATGGATAAAAAATGTATTTCATTCTATCTCCAAAACTATCCAAGAAATAGATAAGCTCTGTCTGATGTCATAAATTACCTGGCCAGTATAAAATAAACTCTGTTTTATGCCAAAGTAATATTTTATCCATATTTCCCAGCACTTAAGCAAAATAGTGCTTGGATCTCATGCCTTTTGCATTAATTTCAACCTTGGAAAACAAATGATAATTTGGCTTTAAAAGCAGCAAGAAAGGACTGGATCAAGATGACAGATGAAGCAACACATACAACTAGGAAAGAGAGAATAGTGCACAAGTTATGCAAACATTTTGAATCATGGGGATATAGCTTACTCCTCCCACATTTTTAAATGTTATTAACATTACTATTCAATTCTTGGGTAAATAAACTTTGCAGCTCTGCAAACATTAAAAATAATACACATAATATGTTATTTTTCTTAGATGTCATTGAGATGATTTTTGTATTGCTTTTTACTCCAAAACCCAATTATTATTGAGTACTACTATGTAGCAGACACTGATAAAATTTATTTTCTTCAATACAGTGACCCTGTAATGTAAAAACTATTACTTTTTATTATTATTATTTTATAAACTGAAACACAGAAAACAAGTAACTTAAGTCATTTTGATCTCAAAACCCAAACTCTTAATACTTTTGTTGTACTATTAGGAAAACAAATTGCTATGGGGTTAAGCAGATACACAATAGGGCAGGTGTGAGATGATGGCAGAGATGAGGCAAATGGCAGAAATTGAAAGCAAAGTTCACAGGTCTAGAGAGAAAATAGATTACAGTTTGAGATTTGGTAAAATAAAAGAAAAACTGATTCTTAAAGACTGGATGAATCTGAAAAATAAAATTTGAAAAGTATAAACGCAAATCACCGTGATGAAGAAAGAGAAAAGAGTTCTCATTGGTTCATTCATTTATTCATTTATTTGCCTTTAGATCATGTGCTATGCAATTGACTCTATATGTGAGAGTAAATAATGGCTAATTAACCATGTAGGGTTTGGGTCAAGATGACAGATGAAACAAATATGAAATGTCTACATTGTTGTTGTTGTTGTTGTTATGTGCCGTCGAGTCAGCCCTGACTCATAGCGACCCCTCCTTGGGTTTCCGAGGCAGTATCACTAAGGAAGTAGGATTGCCCAACCTTCCTTCTGAGGAGTGGCTGGTGGGTTTGAACTACCAGCCTTCTGGTGAGCAGGCAAGTGTCTTAGCCACTATGCTACCAGAGCTCCCGAAATGTCTACATATAAATATTAATACATATGAAAATATCATAGCTTCATAAAGCTGGTAAACTATGGAGAAAATTAAAAAGAAAAAGAAAAGTTGTGATGTTCAAAAAGGCTCAAATGCAGGAAGGGACTAGGAATAGATAAATGGAAAAAAAAAAGAGTAAGAAAATTAAAGTCTAAGAAAGGTACAGAATAAAACTGTAGTAGAGGTAAGAATAGTTCAAGAATGCTTCAAATTCAGATTTAACAAGTACAAAAAGTAGATGTGGGACTGTGGGATTTTGCCTCTGTGATGTTAATTTGGTTAAACATTGAAGCCCGGCAAACTGTCCATGTCCTACTTAATGTACGGCGATGGTTTCTGTTGGACTTATGATTGATACCAAAATCCTCATCCAGCTAGAGTTGCAGCACTGTCTCATTACCCCCCTACTTCCCTGACTTCATCTTGCTCTACTGTTCTCTTTGTTCTTGCTCTTTTAGCTCCGTTGATCCTTTAGTGTCTCAAACATACCGTGTCACAGAGCTATCACATATATGGTTCTCTACCTCAGTAAGCCTCTCCCCTCCACCTCATCAATCCCTCATATCAAAGTAAATGTCACTTTCCTAACCCCATGAGGGGCTAAATCAAGTTCCTTTGCTGTATATTCTTCTAAGCCCGTTTTAATTGCCTTAATTGCAGACTGGATTTCCTGGGTAGCACAAATGGTTAACATTCTCATCAGCTAAATGAAAAATTTGAAGTTTCAGTCCACCCAGAGGCACCACAGAAGAAAGGCCTGGCAATCTACTTCCAAAAAATCAGCCACTGAAAACCCTATGACATACAGTTCTACTCTGACACACATGGGATTACCATGAATCTAAATAAATATTATAGTAATTAGTAAAAAATTGTGGACTAAGGATGCTATTACCAGTACAGAGGACAGTCCCTATGCAAGATGAGCACTTGCTGAGAGAATTGGTTAATTTTGAACTGAAGCAGTCAGACTTCTCCTAGCCCTCTGCTTTTACAAATTCCAAGATCATGCACTGAAAAAAATGAGAGATTTAAACATGGAGTATGAATGTTAAGACATGTTAAAGAAGTAGAAAGCACTTTAAGGGCTTTTATCTCTGGTAAACAAGGAAAAAAAATGAAAAAGAAAAGAGGAGTTCTGATAAGATGGCAGAATAGGCAGAAAGACTGCACAGACCCTCTTCAACAAAGAAAAGACGAACCAATTAACACAGATACAGAATATAATCCTGGACCCCTGAGCCTTGAAGGGAAGGATATAGAAGTGGACTAAACTCCAACTAGCAGAAGAATATGCATGAAAATACCAAAAAGGAGACATACGGACCTGTGGTCTAGTGGGGATTCTGATAGCACAGACAGCTTGGATATTGCTGAGTGGTGGTAGGACCTAAGAATTAACCTAAAAATCAGCCCTGCTAGCCAGGGACTTCATGGAGGACTGCTATGGTGGCTGGGGAATAAAAGGGAAAGCAGCAAAGAGGAAGGTGGGCTGAGTTGTGGACTTCCTTCTGCCTGGAGGGCGCAGCCATTTTGAATGTTTACAAGCAGCTTGACCGTTTTAGATATTTAAAGCAACAGCATTCTCTCAGATTCCAGGGATTTAAGAACAGGCTCCACTTGCCAGTAACCCCCAGGACATCCGGAGACCGATGACTGGGAAGGTGCAACATTCCCCTTGTTACTCTTATATCCCACACCCCCTTGGTGAACAGAGGTGTGGCCAATCCTCATTCCCATAAACGTTCTGGGCTGGCAGGAATTCCATCCCAGTCTGTGTGCTCTGATGGAGCCTGGGATGCTCTGCCCCACACTGTGCCAATTTTTTTTTTCTGTTTTCTGTTTTTCAGTTTGTTTTTGTCTAGTTTAAAACTACTATTATTATTATTACTTTTGTTCTTTTTACTATTATACTTTATTGTTCCCCTCCCAGGTTCTAGTGTTCAGATTTTTTTTTTTTTTTCCCTGTTTCTGGTTGCAAGGTTTTTTTTTTTTTTTTCTTCAAAACCCCATTCTTTGTTTTTCTTTTTGCATTTTTCCCATTTTTTCTTCATTATCCTCTCTTTCTCTATCTTTTTTCTCTTATTGCCCTCTCCCCAGATAATACAGATTCATTTTCTTTTTTTATTTTTTTGGTTACTGTTCCTGTGTGATTACATGGTGTATTTTTTGTCCATTGGCCTTTACTTTTTTGATGGTTATTCAATTGCTATTTTCATCTAACTGAGTGAAAGACAACAACAGTCCATATGTGACAAAACTACACCCACACCTCCTGCAGCTTCACTTACTGAGTGAGAGCCACCACTTCCTTCTCCACCAATGGGCCAATGATAAACAACCACCAAAAAGAGCCTGACTCACCCTTGGCTGCTCTTCACAAACAGTTAACAGAGATATAAATACAACAATGCCACAATGTCTCAGAGACAACACCATCACAGTCCACAAAAAGAAGCAAGATAAAGTGGTAAACACAAGGGAGCAGGATACAGACCCAGAACACATCCCTGAGGAAGAAGCAGCATTGGAACTTTCTGATAAGGAATTCAAAAAAATTACATTCAAGCATCATCAAAGGATTGAGAGCCCAAGGAAAACACAGACAAGCCCTAGAAGAATTCTGGAAGAAAATATAAGAACAAAATGACAAAATAAATGAAAATTAGAAATGGTTCTAAATCTACAGCTAGAAATCCAGAAGATTAATACTAAATTGTCAGAAATAGATAACACATTGGAAGGGCAAAGGGATAGAACTGATGCAATGGAAGACAGAATTAATGAGATTAAAGATAAATACCTGAATACTTCTTTGGAAAAGGATCAATCAGAAAAAA
>NW_006922066.1:2031514-2038934 GCF_000298275.1 Orycteropus afer afer
GAAAAATAAAACCACTGAGAAAATTGTCCAAGATTTGCTGGAGGAGAACTTCTCTGATATGATGAAAGATGAGAATATATCCATTCAGGAAGTCCAAGGAACCCCAAACAGAATAGACCTAAAAAGAAAATCACCAAGACATATCATCATTAAACTCATCAAAACCAAAGACAAAGAATCCTGAAAGCAGCACAGAAGAAAACAAAAAGTCACTTACAAAGGACAACCAGTAAAATAAGCTCTGATTTCTCAGCAGAAACCATGCAAGCGAGAAGGCAATGGGATGGTATATATAAAACCCAAAAGAGAAAGATTTTCAACCAAGAATTATATACCTGGCAAAATTGTCCCTCAAATATGATGGTAAAATTAGGAGATTTCCAGATAAACAGAAACTAAAGGAGTTTTTTAAAACCAGACCAACCTTACAAGAGATACTAAAGGGAGTCCTTTGAACAGAGAATCAAAAATAGCAAATAACAACCGACTATTAATACACAAGATGACAGAAAACACAGCTATGGACTCATCCAAAGTAAAATAAGCTTACAAGATTATAAAAAGGGAATCAGAGACATCACTTGGCAAGTGAGAACAAATACAAACCAAGAAGAGGAAAAATAATGTGTAGTGACAGAAATTCTGAAGGAGCTTTGGTAGCATAGTACCTAAGGCACTTGACTGATAACCAGAAGGCTGTTGGTTCAAACCCACCAGCCACTCCTCAGAAGAAAGGTTGGGCAAT
The DNA here is from genome assembly GCF_000298275.1 of Orycteropus afer afer. NCBI lineage: Eukaryota > Metazoa > Chordata > Mammalia > Tubulidentata > Orycteropodidae > Orycteropus > Orycteropus afer. Next base: position 2,032,260 of record NW_006922066.1, read on the forward strand.
CTACTTCCATAGTGATATCACTTCGGAAACCCCAGGAGGGGTTACCATGTGTTGGCACATAACAATAATAACAACAATGGACCTTCTAAATGGTGAGGAAATCAAGAGAGTTGCAAGATAAAATGGGCTGTTCTAATCTCAGGGAGAAAATTATAAATCACACAGTAACCTCAAAGAAAAATGATAAAGCTACATACCACAATAAAAAAGAGGACAAGAATAAATATTCAGCAAATGCTAAAACAACAGTTACAAAGGAAATGATAACACAATTCATAAACATAATGAGCTCAGCAGAGAAAATAATATGAAACAAAGAAACCATGGACATCATGAAAAAACACATAACAAAATGACAGCAACCAATTCATACTTGTCAATAATTACACTGAATGTTAATGGATTAAATACACTCAAGAAATGGAGAGTTGCAGACTGGATAAGAAAACAAAACCTATCAAGATGCTGTCTACAAGAGACACACCTTAGGGACAAAGACAAAAATAGACTAAAAATCAAAGGTTGGAAAAATATATATCAAGCAAATGCCAACCATAAGAGAACAGGAGTGGCAATATTAATTTCTGATCAAATTGACTTTAAGACAGAAACCACCATATGAAACAAGGAAGGACATTATATATTGATAAAAGAATCAATTCAATATGAAGATATAACCATAATAAATATCTATGGACTCAATGAAAGAGCCCCAAAATACATAAATCAGACTTCAAAAGAGTTGAAAAGTCCAATAGAGGACTCCACAGTCATAGTGGGAGACTTTAATACACATCTTTCAATGAAAGATAGAACCACTGAAAAGAAACTCAACAAAGATGCAGAAGAGCTAAATAATACAATCCACCAACTTGACCTTATAGACATCTACAGAGCACTTCACCCAACAGCAGCACAATATACATTCTTTTCCAGTGCACATGGAACATTCTCCATGATAGACCATCTGTTAGACCATAAAGCAAGTCTTAATAAATTTAACCAAGGAATGGATAACCAAACTATGGTACATACATACAATGGAATACTATGCAACCCTAAAGAATAACCTAGAATCTGCAAAACACTGCATAACATGGATGAACTTGGAGGAGATTATGCTGAGTGAAATAAGTCAGTCACAGAAGGACAAATATTGTATTAGTCCATTATTGTAAAAGTCAAGGAAAGGTTTATCTATAGAAGGAAATTTTCTTTGTTGGTTACCAGAGGTGGGAGGGGAGGGAGGGGACACTGTTAGATAGGTAGAGATAAGTATTGATTTAGGTGAAGAGAAGGACAATGTACCAAACGTGAGTTATCAACAAGGTGGCATTGAGGAAGAGGAAGAAATAGAGAGGTACATGGGAGGTACAGACAAAAAAGATGAACCCTTTTGCACATATACAATACTGCATTGTCAGAGAAGGCAAACATGGGTATACGGCTGGATAGATCGGTGGACAGGCTGAACTACTAGGTATGTCTATGAAGCGGGGAGTGTGCCCAAGACCATTTATAAAGTGGCAGACAATGGTTCTATAAGTGTTTTTGTATGATCTGAATTCCCAGGTGTATAGTAGAGCTGACAAGGGACAATGTTATAGTCACTTCTTGGTCACAGCCAGCTACTCAGAGGGACTGAGTAGTTGAACCTGTGGGCTCAGACCATAGCCACAGGGGACATCAAGATCAACTGGCATTACATACTACACAAAACACTGTTCCACCTCCTACTTTGGTGAGTAGTGACTGGGATCTTAAAAGCTTGCAAGCAGCCATCTAGATGCAACAATGGGTCTCTTCTTATCCAGAGAAAAGAAGAATGAAGAAAACCAAAGATTCATGGAAAGAATTAGTCCTATCGACTGGTACACCATGTGATCCACAGCCTATACAACTATGAGACCAGAAGAACTAGATGGTGCCTGGCTACCACTGTCAACCACTCAGTGGGGGTTGGGGGTTGTGTGTGGATCTATGTAGGATATCCTGGATAGATGGGAGAACAATGTGGAACAAAACTCAAAATCATTTGGGAAAAAAAAAAGGGGGGGGGACCAGGTTAGCTTGTCTTATAGAGCCTGGTGGAACCACTGAGGCTATTGTCCCTAGCTGCTCTTCTGGTCTGGAATTGAACCCACACCTGTGGCTTCCTGCCAAACAAAAGACAGCCATATGAGTTGCACATTTAACTGAGGTAGATACACTCCTTAGAAAGAACAGTCTTAGGAGAAGGAAGGGCTGTTTATGCACAGGGAGACAGCTCAGAGAGCAGGAGTGCATGGAGGGATGGACACTGGGAAGAGGTAACTATTGGGAGGAAGTGGGAGGGGAGCTGTTGCATTGTAGTAAATCGTAGTCAATGTCATGGTACAGAGTGTATGTGAACTGCTGTATGGAATTTGCTGTGTAAATTTTCACCTAAATCCCAAATCACAATTTAAAAAAAAAAAGAAGAAAATCGGTTTTGTATAGGAGAGAAATAGACAAAAGTACCACATCCCTACCCTGAAAAAACATGCAGTTGAACACGAAACTTGTCAGTTTCTAAACTATGTTCACTTAGTTCTTCTATGTTAAGGGAAGCCTGGTTCAAAAACGTGACTTTCAGTTTTCACCTTTATTATTTCAATAGTTCCTTAGGATTTTAAAATCTACCAAATAAAGTAGATGTATTGACAATACCATGATATTATTTTAAAAAATAAAATACCAAATAAAAAATCAATGCCAAGAATAAGAGATAGTTGTTAAAATTTAACTATCATTCATTTTAAGAAAGTTAGATAGCTAGTCTAGGTCGTAAGACTGAGCAATCTACTTCCATAGAGATACCATCTCGGACACCCAAGGATGGGTCAGTATGAGTCGGAACTGACTCTACAGGAGTGAGTTTGTTTGTTTGCTTGTTGTTTATTTTTGGGTTTTAGATAGCTAGATATGGAAACTTCTAGACGATGAGAGACAAGTACTGATTTGGGTGAAGGTAAAAGCTATATACAAAAAGCAAGTGACCAACACAGTAACACTAAGAAAACGAAGACAAATTGAGATCCACAAAAGGTACAGATAAAAAAGATAAATTCTTTACACACACAATAATCCATTATCTGTAATAACAAGCATTAATCTATGAGTGGATACATGGGTAGACAGGCTGAATGATCAGGTAAGTCTAGGTAAAAGGGAATATACCCATGACCATATATAAGTTTGGCAGATGATTTTTCTTCATATGCATTTGTATGTGCTATAAGAATGCCCTTATAAATAGAATTAACAGGGGCAAAGTTATGATAACGTCTTAGCTACAGCCAACCACCTCAAGGGAAGTAGTTGTTGGGCCTGTGGGCTTTGGACCATGGTTATGAGGGACATCAAGCTCATGTGGTATAACATACTGCACAAAAGCATTGTTCTGCATCTTTCTTTGGTGAATAGCACCTGGGGTTTTAAAATTTTGCTAACAGTCATCTAGATTCCACAATTGGTCTCCCCTCATCCTGAGCAAAGAAGAATGAAGAAAACCAAAGACACATGGAAACAATTAGTCCAAGGGACTAGTGGACAATGTAAATCTCAGCCTACATGACCCTGAGACCAGAAGAACTAGATGGTACCCAGCTACCACTGCCAACCACTCAGAAAAGGATCAGCTCAGGAGATCTTGGATAGAGTGGGACAAAAAGACCAGGCTTATTTGTCTGATAGAGACTGGTAAAACCTCTGAGACTAAGGCCCCTATGGCCCCCTTCAGGCCTGTAATTGAATTGACTCCTATGGCTTCCAGGCAAACAAAAAACAGGCATATGAGGTGAATATTTACACCAGGCAGGTACCCTCCTTAGAACAATCAATCATGGGAGATCAGAAGAGTAATATTTATACAGGGAGATAACTCAAGAGGGCAGGAATGCATAGGAAAGAAGGACACAGGGAAAAGATAACCACAGGGAGAAAATGGGAAGAGAGTTGTTATATTATGGGATTACAATCAATGTCATGAAACAAAATGTGTATGAACTTCTATATGGAAAATAAATTTGCTCTGTAAACTTTCACCCAAATCACAATTAAAAAAAAAAGAGAGAGAGAGAGTAATAAGACAACCTGCAGACTAGGAAAAAAAAATATCTTTGGGAATGACATATCCAATAAGGGTTTAATCTCTAAAATACACAGAAAACTTAAAAAAAAATAAAGAAAGAAAGCTAGAAATAGAATGGAAATGTATTAACTTCTTAAGGGCAATCAATAAAACATGAAAAACATTTTTAATAGTAATATTTCTGTTACATTTTGGAAATAAAAATTTTACACAAAATCACCAATAAATGTCATCAGTAAGTTACAAGTTTTAGAGAATCCAATTAGAAAGGAAAGCAAGTATATGAAAGATAAATTATTCAGAAAAAACAAGTCAAAATCATCATATTTGCAGAGGATATGATTGTACAACTCAAGCAAATCAAGAGTAATATTTTAGAACTAATAAGAGTTCCAATAAAGTGTTTGTATTCAATCAACTTTTAAAAGTCCAATTACCTTTTTACTCCCAGAAATGGCTAAAACTAAAAAAAGAAAAGCTTGTAAGGATTTAGAGTAACTAAAACGTTCATACAAGGTCAGTGGAAAATGGCAAAATCACTTTAGAAAATTATTTAGAAATTTCTTAGAAAGTTAAATATACATCTAATTTCTGATCCAGCAAATTCACCCTCAGCTATCCACTCCAGAAAAAAACTATATGAATATAAAGTGACTTGTACAAGAATGTTCACAGCAGCCTTAGTCATAAAATTTCCAAACTGCAAATAACTGAATATTTTTCAACAAATAGATGGATAAATAATTTGTAGTACTCATACAATGGAATACTAATCAATTATAAAATACTGGTCAGAGGCAAAAAACCTTTCTGGGTGAGGAAAGAATATCTTATTTGAGTGGTGGTCATGGAACAGCAAACAGCTATAAAATTCATTGACTTAAGCAGTCAATCTTTAACTTCTGTACATGTTTCTCATGTAAATTATGCTTCAGTTAGAAAAAAAAACCAATAGCTTCCTTAACTGCTGTAGTACCACACCATAATTATTTGGATAATGTAGTGGAAAAAGAAAACAATAACCATAAAATATATAAAGTACCTAAAAAGAAATAGGTAAAAAATGTGTAAAACAGAAGAAGAAAACAGTAATTATAAAACTTTATTTAATTTTCTCATGCCTTAAAAAAGAGAGAGAGAGAGAATACTACAGCATTCTCTTAGGTGGAATACTTCAATATTTTTAAAAATATAACTTATTATATCTACCAATATATGTAATTCATATAGAAGCTCTGGTGGTGCTGTGGTTAAAGGATTGGACTGCTAACCAAAAGATTGGTGTGGTTCAAATCCACCAGCTGCAGCAGTGAACAAAGATGAGGACAAAGATGTACAGCCCTGGAAACCCTGTGAAGCAGTTTTACCCTGTCCTATAGAGTTGCTTTGAGTTGGAATCAAATCAATGGCAGTTTTGTTTTGTTTTGTTTTAATCAACCAAGTCAATTCAAGCCTAAGACTTCCTTATAGACATTATAATTTGACACTAAGCTCTCTTTGTAAGAGCGCACAATGATAACCAAAAATATGTTGAAAATGATAAATAAGGCAGGAGTGATACTAACAAAGATGAAAAAATACTATAAAACCAAAATAAGTAAAACAGTAAGATAACCTTTCAAAAAACCAAGATCTTGGAATCATATACATGTACACACACATATATACATATATATATGTATATATACACAATCACATATATTAAAAGTTGTATCTAAAACTATGGATGAACATTAAGAACAATGTTAGGAAATTAGCTATACATTACTGTTAGGGTGAGGGGCTGTGATCCCTGCATTACATGTAAAATATTTCCAGATGATTTAAAGAAGTAGATATGAAAAAGCAAAATTATAACACAATGTGTTAGGCCTAACAACTACCTCCCTTGGGGTGGTTGGCTGTAGCTAAGAAGTTATCATAACTTTGTCCCTTGTAAGTTCTATTTATAAGGGCATTCTTATAGCACATACAAATGCATATGAAGAAACATCTGCCAAACATTCTCTTTGTTGTTGTTGTTGTTGTTATGTGCCGTCGATTTGGACCCAACTCATAGCAACCCCTCCTAGGGTTTCTGAGACAGTATCACTACGGAGGTAGATTGCCCAACCTTCTCTAGAGAAGCAAAACCAGTAAAGCTTATATATAGAGAGAGAGGGAAATTTATCTTAGGAAAAATGGTTCACACACTTATAAAATCTGGCAAGTCCCAAGATCCAGGACAAAACATCAAACTGGAAGTTCTTCCTGACTCAAGCAGCTACAGGGACTGACAAGCTCAAGGTTGGCAGGCAGTATACCAGTTGTTGACTCCTATAGATGATGAATCCAAGATCACCAGGCTGAATGGTAGATTGCTCGTTCACAGAGAGTTGTAGGCAGCACTACAGGATCCAGATCCACAGACCAAAATCCAAAACCAAACCCACTGCTGTAGAAACATATCTGACTCATAGGGACGCCTCCTTAGGTTTCTGAGGCAGCATCACTGCAGAAATAGATTGTCCAACCTTCCTTTCGAGGAGTGGCTGGTGGGTTTAAACTGCCAGTCTTCTGGTTAG
>NW_006922066.1:2039035-2043325 GCF_000298275.1 Orycteropus afer afer
CACACCCCTAGGAAAACTCCTTTTCGATAGATTGGCTGCTCAAAACACATACTTCTGAAATCATCATAGGAATAACCACATCACAACTGCTTAAACCACTCAGAATCATGGTCCAGCCAAGTTGACACACAAACCCCAACTATCACACACATTATAAACAGAACCAAGAACCATAAAAAGGAAAAATAATTAATCTTAGTATATTTAAAAAAGAAGGGTATGACTGAAGGTGGAAAATAACATGAAAGTGACTTGAAAAATATTTCTAATATATGTAACGGAAATCTTTAGTACTACCAATATAGCAGGAGCCCTGGTAGCATAATGCCTAAGGCACGTGACTGCTATCCAGAAGGCTGGAGGTTCAAACTCACCAGCCACTCCTCAGAAGGAAGACTGGGCAATCTACTTCCATAGTACTACTGCCTCAGAAACCCATGGAAGGGTCTCTGTGAATGAGGTCTGACTCCATGGCAACACAACCACCAATATAAAAAGAGGAGCTCTGGTGGTGTAGTGGTTAAGGCATTTGGCTGCTAACCAAAAGGACAATAGTTTGAACCAACCAGCCACTCCATGGAAGAAAGATGAGGCAGTCTGCTTCTGTGAAAATTATAGCCTTGAAAACCCAATAGGGGTCACTATGAGTCAGAATCAACTCAAGGTCAGTGAGGTGCTTTTTTTTGTTTGTTTGTTTTTGGTGAGAATATAACAAAAACTCAAGTGAATTAATAAGAAAGGAACAATCTAATGAAAAAAATAAACAAAAACTATAAACAGGTGATCACAGAAAGAGAAATACAGATAGCAAATAAATACATAAAATTTGTTCTACAACAATACTAAAGAAATAAAAATTATAATGATATGTCATTTTAAGCCACCTGATGAACAAAGACTGAAAATCTTATTTTTTCAATACTGGATGAGAAAACAGGGATTTGAATATTCTGCTGGAAGAGTATAATTTGGTAGTACTCTTTTGCATGAAAATTAAAAGTATATAATAAAGTTTAAAATTTGCATTAAATTTGACTGAGTCAGTCCCCTTCCAGATGTATTCTATGAAAATAAAAATGTGTATAAAGATGGAAATGTAAATATGTTTATATCAGTATTGTTTCTTCTAGCAAAGACAGATAACATAAATATTCACTTCTAATTGAATAGTTAAGTTAATTATAGTGCATTCCTACTACAGAATATATTTTTAAAGAATAATTTAGACCTGTATATAGCAAAGAAGTAAGATATTCTACATATATTGTTAAGTAAGAAAGAAAGGTAAGTCAAAGAACAATAAATATACTACAATCCAGTTTATGTTAATATTTTTAAAACCTATATATATAAATGAACTCACATAAATCCATGTTTAAAATCTTTTTCCAAAGAAAATCTTTGAATTTACTTATCTGTAAGGTGGGAGTTAAGGAGAATTTGGGGAATAATTTTGCTATTATTAGGTATGCAGTACAATATTATTGATTTTTGTTTTACAAGAACTTAACAACTAATCCATGTTATATTAAAAAAATAAAAATGAAAATTTTCAAAAAATAAAGTATTATCTGTCTCTTGAAGATTCTGTATCTAGTAAGAAACATAGACACACATTTTGTATAAAATTTAAAATTACAAATAAAGTGTTATAAACGACATATGTCTTAAGTTCCCATCAGCAGTTGATTGTAAGCCAGGCATGAACGTTGCAGTGAAACATCTCAGGATGAATAAGTTTGCCAAATGAATTAGGAGAAATCCCATAGTCTTATATAGCTAGTGATAAGGTATTGGGAAAAGTCAATTGATATGACAGCATAGATTATCATGTCAGATTATAGACTGATATTCACAAAAGATAGAACATTGTTGTAGTTCATAAATTTCAGGGGCCTTAAGGAAGAATTTCTACTTGACTTACAGTGCTGGTGAAGAATACTGAGTACCCCATGGACTGTTAGAAGTATGAACAAGTCCGTCTTGGAAGAAGTATAGCCAGAATATTGCTTAGAAGTGAGGATGGCAAACCATTGTCTCATTTACTTGGTTGTATTATCAGGAAGTACCAGTTCCTAGAGGACATCAAATTTGGTAAGGTAGAGTGTCATTGAAAAAGAGGAATACCCTCAATGAGATGGATTTGACACAGTGGCTACAAATACTATGGTCTTAATCATAGCAAAAATTGTGAGGACAGGACAGGACTGGCCAGTATTTAGTTCCATGGTACATAGGTTCATTATGAGTCAAAACTGACTCAATGGCACCTAACTACAATAACAAAAGAATGAGATGTGCGAAAATAAACCTAAGAGCTGTATGCAAGCGTCATCTCATATTTTTTCTTCCATAAACCTCCCTGCATGAGACCAGTGGTATATCTACCTACCTTCCACTAACCTTTATCAGTTCACTAAATGTATGGAAAATATTTCATTTGCATACATGCCCCCTGCCCTGGCCTCCAGAGAAATTGATCAATAGCCTTCATCAGAGTCTCAAAGGGGTTAAAATGGCATGCACAAAGGGTTAGCTCAATTGTTTTATACAAACAAATTTTTCCTTCCACTATACTCACAACTTTGTAAAAATCTTTATTGTAGCATTTTTCACATTGTTTGGTATGTATTAAGATATCAATGTATGTTTGTTAAATTAATGAACACTTGTATATGTTAGAAAGGAATTTTTTTTAATGCCTCTTTCACCTTTTCCAAAACTTCTGTTCTAAAAGCCATACAGTCACAACAGGAAAATTATTTTTATTACTCACACACACACACACACACACACACAATAAATACCATGCCCATATCACAAGCATACTACCCCAAAAACCAAACCAAACCCACTGCCATGCAGTCAATTCCAACTCATAGCAACCTTTCAAGACAAAGTAGAAGTGAACAAATAAATGTGTGAAAAAAGTAGAAGTGAAAAATAAAATCTAAGGTCCTCACCCTGATCTAATGGACTCACATCTACTTCAACCTGTTGCTACTCTGATTCCATCTGTTACAATATTCCTCTCTGCTAAACCTACTGTTACTCAAACATGCATGCTCACTCCACCTCAGATCCTTTACAGTTTCTGTTCACTGTGCCTATATATTTTTCTTCCAGAGATCCACCATCTCCTCTAAGTCTCAAATACAATGTTTTATTATTATAGGGCCCTTCTTGATCTCATTTTCTAAAATGGCATCCCCCCCATCTGTTTGTATATTCTGATCACCTTTCTTTTTCTCCAAAGCACTTACAACTTGGCATATAACATGCATGTGGTATGCCTGCATATTTATTTACTTAATATGTTCATTTATTTATTATCTGTTGTTGTTGTTATGTACTGTTGAGTCGGCCCCGACTCATACCGACCCCTCCTTGGATTTCCAAGGCAGTATCACTGTGGAATTATATCCCATTACAGGAGCCCTGGTAGCACAGTGATTAAGCATTCAGCTACTAACCAGATGGTCAGTGGTTCAAACTCACCAGCTGGGCCATGAGAGAAAGATGTGGCAGTGTGCTTCCTTAAAGAGTGCTGCCATGGAAACCCCATGGGGCAGTTCTATACGGTTCCTATGAATTTGAATTGATTTAATGGCAATGGGTTTATACCCCATCAGAAGATAAGTTTCAGGAGATCCGGCAAGATGGCGGACTAGGCAGAAAGACTGCACAGACCCTCTTCAACAAAGAAAAGGGAAACCCATTAACACAGACACAGAAGATAATCCTGGAACCCTGAGCCTTGAAGGGAAGGATAAAGAAGTGGACTAAACACCAACTAGCAGAAGAATTTGAGTGAAAATACCAAAAAAGGAGATAGACGGAGCTGCAGTCTGGCAGCGATCCTGTGTGATCCTGATGACACAGACAGCTTGAAGATTGCCAAGTGGTAGTAGGACCTAAGAATTAACCTAAAAATCACCCTGCTAGCCAGAGACTGCACGGAGGACTGTGCACAGTGGCTGGGGAACAAACAGAGAAGGTGAAGAGAAAGATGGGCTGAGCCGTGGACTTTTGCCAGTCTGGAGGACGCTGCCATTTTGAAGGTTTAAAAATAGGCTTGTCTATTTTGGATATTTAAAGAGACAGTGTTCTCGCAGATTCCTGGGGCTTAAGAACACGTTCTGCTTTCCAGCAACCCCAAGGACTCTCAGGACCTACAAGACTGAAAAGGTATGACATTCCTCTTGTTACTCTTATACCCCGCTTGGTTAATGGAGGTGCAGCCATCCCCTACTCCCACCTGCCTTCTGAGCCCACAGGAACTCCATCACA
>NW_006922066.1:2046912-2048201 GCF_000298275.1 Orycteropus afer afer
CACTGTGTTCTAAAATCAGAGACTCATTGGAATCCCATAAATAGTATTCTAGACTACAAGCCAAAGAGCATTTAACTCGTTCACAATTCTATTTTTAACTCTGCATGATTTGAAGGGTGCCACTGGACATGCCATTTATCTTTTCTAACCTTTTAGGTTGTTGTTCCTTAAAACAAAGCTAATACGACTGGCTGCCATTTATAATTTCTCATGTATTTTGTAATACTGAGAAAGGTGACATAACTCCAAACACAGGTTAATTTTGCACTTGGGAATTGTCACGCAAAAGGAAACAATTTCTGTGGTGTAAAGCTTTCAAAGTGAACCCAGAAATATACATTAATGTTTGTGAAATGAAAACAACAGAATTACAAATGCATGGTAAAAAGGAAAGGACTGAGAGTCTGGCAGAACTTTGTTTGAATGTTGACTCTATAGTTCTTAACAGAATGTAAGAATAAGGGAAAAGTGAAACTTCATGGGATTGTCCTATTTTTTCTCTCTAAAGCAGAGTAACAAACACTTTAGAGAAACTGGCCTTGTGCCAGGCACATGATAGGTACTGAGTAAACATTAATTTTTTTTTTCCTCTTTGCTAAAGACCATCAAATGGGCATTGCAGCATAAATAAAATCATGGGTCTAATGAAGAGATAAGCTGAAATAACATCTCTGCATGAGGCTTGTGTGATAGGTTTTAAAATGAGCCATTAAGATTTCAATTATTTTTTAATTAGCTGGTATTCTCCATAATATAATTGTATTAACAAAATGCATACATTATCATAGAACTGAATAGTAAAACAAAATAAGAAGAGAACGAGGACTTTGAAGGTCCCAAATCCAGCTTCAACATTTATTTGTTTGCCTTTTAAATATTTTGTATAGATTTTTTAAATTCCAAAAAGTATGTATGCTCCTTAATCCAAATCCTGATAACAGAAGTTTACAATCTGCAGATTATTTTCCCATTCTTGTGCATATGCCCTCTCACACAAACATTTATACATGACTCTTTAAAAAATATTACATGTACTATATATATTTATATTTTTGATATATTTTTGGAAATCCCTTCATATCAACAGATATAAATGGAACTAAGGCAACTACATAATGTATCATCTAAACCAAGAAAGTGCTATTAATTTATATGTTGTTGTTTGCTATCGAGTGGGCCCCGACTCATAGTGACCCTCCTTGGGTTTCCGAGGCAGTATCACTAAGGAAGTAGGATTGCCCAACCTTCCTTCTGAGGAGTGGCTGGTGGGTTTGAACTGAACCGCCAGC
>NW_006922066.1:2050009-2050674 GCF_000298275.1 Orycteropus afer afer
CAAACCCACCAGCCACTCCTCAGAAGGAAGGTTGGGCAATCTACTTCCATAGTGATATTGCCTCGGCAACCCAAGGAGGGGTCACTATGAGTCAGTCCGACTTGACGGCACATAACAACAACAACATAATGATTTACAATACTAAGATTGTTTAACTCAAGCTTTAGGTCCCTCTCAGGTTGATTACAGCTTGATTCTGATGTCAGGCCTGTGGAAAATTTCAAGTCTCATAGCAATGGAAAACAAAACAAGGAGGGCCCTACTATGGTCCTTTCAATTTATGGTAGCACATGACACATTTCTTTTCATTCCTATGTCATTGGCCAAAGTAATTGACACAATAATGCCTGAGCTCATCAGGAGAGGGAGATACATTATCCTTCCATGGGGAAGGGCATCAAATACAGATGACAGAAATACCATCTACCATTGTAAGAATTCATTTTAATATAGAAATATGAATGTTATACACATACACCCACACATACATACACATAAAATTTGTCTGTATGGTTATGATATCAGTGGTAAGCATAATAATGCCTCCTTCTTCAAAGATGGCCATGTGCTCAACATACCAAAATCTTTGGGACACAGCAAAGGCAGTGATCAGAGGCCAATTTATAGCAATAAGTGCACACATCAAAAGAGAAGAAAGAGCCAAA
>NW_006922066.1:2053674-2071407 GCF_000298275.1 Orycteropus afer afer
AAATTTTGGTCAATGACATGAGACAAAGTATATGTGAACTGCTGTATGAAAAGTGAATTTACTCTGTAAATCTTCACCCAAATCCTAAAAAAAAAAAAGATGGCCATGTGCTAATCCCCAGAATTTGTGAATATGTTGTTACATGATAAGCAGGCAGGAAAAAATTAAGGTTGCAAGTGAAATTAAGGGTACTAATTATCTGACTTTAAAATACAAAGGTTATCCTGGTAATCTAGGTGGAGTCAGGGTAGTTGTAAGGCTCTTCACAAGTGGATGAGGGAGACTATGTGTCAGAGAGAGATTTAAAGATGCTATGCTGCAGGCTTTGAAGGAGGAAGAGGAGGATATGAGCCAATGAATGAATGCAGTGGCCTCTAAGAAATGGAAAAAGCAAGGAAATGGATTCTCATCTAGAGCCTCTAGGAGTAATACAGATGGACCAATACCATGGATTTAGCCCATTGAGAACTATTTCAGACTTCTGACTTCCAGAGCTGTAATTTATAAGCTTATGTAAATGAATAAATGTGTGGTAATTTCCCAGAGCAGCAACAGGAAACTAATACAGGTTTTCATACCTGAAAATGGAGGGTTGCTGAAACACCTAAAACTGAAAAGGGAGAAGAGGAGGAACTCTTAAAAAAGACTGAAAGAATGACTTTTGTTATAGTTGTTTATGTCATCTGGAACTTGTTTTGTATTTGGAACAAGACAGAGATGATATGTTTTCATTTGCTTCCAGATTGTCAATTATTCTAACAATTTCAAGTCTCTTTCTTTATTTAGTTACTCTATCTTCAAATTCTTACTATTTTTCTTTCTTTTCTTACTTCTCCTCTCCCAGAACAAAACAAAAGATCAAAACAAACAAAAGACCAAACCTGATACACATAGACCATTATCATCGTGTCTTGAGAAAAGGAGATCAATAAAATGATATATAAGATTCAAAGAAAAGAAGATATTTGATAAAGATCATAAAGAATAGACAGGATTTTGATTTGAATTGAGGAGGGAAAAAAAGGAGCAGTAATTTTGAGCAAGGGATTATGGTAATGAATTAGAATGTCTCTTTGAGGGGAGAACCTGGTTACATCAAATTATATGCACTAGAAAGAAGATATCTTAATGCAGATAATGTAGATCAAGTTAGTTATCAACAATTGATTTATTCTAATTGGAAAGTCTAGCATGCATTAGAAACAAATGAGTTCTAAATTGGGAAATTTGTATGTTAAAAAGTTAAACATTTTCTTCACTGCAATTCTCAGAGCCTATAATATGCTAACTTGCAATGGAGCTCTATGTATGTGAAATTTCAAAATTTCTGAATCACAGGTTCTGTAGAAATCATTACTGAACTTTCTAATGTTTTTTCATTAAAACTGGAATGTAACCCCACCCTTTATAACTGCCTGGTGAATCTTACAAGATCTTGCCTCTATCTCCGTCTCCTTACTCCCCCTGTGACTCTGCTCCAGCCATGCAAGCCTTTTTGGAGACATTCATGACTTGATCCTTTCTGACTCAGAATTTTTGTGCCTGCTCTTCCTTCAGATTAGGAAGACCTCTACATCATGCTTGGAAAGGTGCAGGGTCCACGAAAGAGGGAAAGGCCTTCAACAGAGATGGATTGACACGGTGGCTGCAACGATGGGCTCAAGTATAGCGAGGATCATGGAGCTGGCGCGGGATAAGCGGTGTTTCGGTCTGCTGTGTGTAGGGTCGTTATGAGTCAGAAACGACTCGATGGCACCTAACAACAACTACATCTTCACATCACTGACTTTCCCTCAACATTCAGCACTTACCTCAAATGTTACCTTCTTATAGAAGTGGGTCCTATAGCAAATTAAGTTGTTCTAAACATTCTCTAAGGAGCTCTGGTAACATAGTACCTAAGGCACTTGACTGCTAACCAGAGGGCTGGCGGTTCAAACCCACCAGCCACTCCTCGGAAGGAAGGTTGGGCAATCCTACTTCCGTAGTGATACTGCTTTGGAACCCCAAGGAGGGGTCGCTATGAGTCGGACTGACTCGACGGCAAATAACAACAACAACAACAACAAACATTCTCTAAACCACTCTCTGTTTTTTTCCCAATTCATATGAAATCATTATAAGGTTTTCTGTTTTGTTTGTTTATTAATTTTATATTGTGTCTGTTCTCTTATCAGAAGGTAAACTAATGGGATTAGGGCTTTTCAGGTATAATGTCCCTAGCATCTGGAAGAATGTTTGGATAATGCAGGCATTTTAAAATATTTTGACCGACAGAATGAAAGAGAGATGGGTGGATGGGTAGATAGATGGGTATGTGGATAGATGGATGAACATGATCATCCTTTAAACAACCTTCATGTGCAAATGTGGACATTGAAAAAAACTGTTATCATCATTTTACCTTGAATTACCCATCCTGAGCAAGTGACAAGAACTGCCCTTTGCCTGCAAAGTTACATGCATCCATATTTTAAGTTGTGTAGTCATAAAATAGGGGAAAAAAAAAAAAAAAAAACACTGCCATGCAGTCAATTCTGACCCATGGTGACACTATAAATCTTTACAGAAGTAGGCAACTTCACCTTTGTCCCATGGAGCAGATTTTGAGTTTGAACTGTCAATCTTTTGATTAGCAGCCAAATGCTTTAACCACTACACTACCAAAGCTCCTCTGTATAAATAAGTAGACAGAATCTCAGTCATCAATGTGTTTGACAAACTAAAAAAATATATATTTTGTTACTGCTGCTCCATTTTGTTTTTGCAAGTTTCTTGGTTACATCTCCACTTATGTGGTAACATCTCACTTGGTAACATCACTCTGGGTAACATCTCCTTATACATTTTCACTTCATTTCCTGATTTTTTTTTTTGCTATCTAGATCATGTTCTCTGGACTTCGAATTTCTGTTCTCCAATTATGCATTCCTGATTCTTGTGTCTGATGTCTGATTGACAATTAAGTATACGATTTCTCCTTCACTGATTCACATGCTCTGCTCTCATGTCCCAAGTCAAATGTATATCCCCTCAACACCTCAGTTCTAAGCCCCTAATAAAATCATATGTATGTACTCTTGATGGTTTATCTCAAACATCTCTTTTGATATTCTGTCATTTTTTTCATATGTCTCATTTTTCTAACTCCAATAAAATAGCAACAAATAGATGTTGATGTAAGGATTGGATATCCATCTCAGTATATTCTAGTACAATAGACTAGCACAAGATACATAGAAGACCCTCAACAGCCAGAGAGAGATCAACTCTGAGTTTTGATTTGATGTCATGCTCCTTAAAAACACCAAAAAACCCAAACCCATTACCACTAAGTTGATTCCATCTCACAACAACTCTATAAAACAGAGTGAAAGTGCCTTGTGAGGTTTCCAAGGCTGAAGTATTTAGGGAAGCAGATTGCCATACCTTTCTCCTACAGAACAGCTGGTGTATTTGAACTGTAGACCTTTCACTTAGTAGCCAAGTCTTTAACCGCTGTCCCACCGGGAATTCTTATCCTCCTTAGTCCTATATAATTTCCTAATTTGTCAACAAACATGTAGTTAAATACTAACCTAGCAAATGTTTGCAACAGAAAATATAATTCTTCTGATAAGAGAACTATGCATCTCTCTTGAGGAAATTCAAGGCCTGAGCATAGGTGCACATAGGAATGTGAATGTATTTTCTAGAGAGAGGTCAGGGAAATATTAGGGAAGTCCTCAGTGTCCCTGTGCAATGAAACTTGAATATTTTAATTCCAATTTAATTTCTAATATAAGGTAACTACAAGCAATTTTGTGGGATTTTATTATGTACAAACAAAAATAATTTTTTAAATGATGAACATTTTCGATCTTACATATTAATAATGTATTTCACTTTTTTCTTTGAGATTTTGAAATGGTTTTTACACCAAGATTTCAATATAATGACCTTCATTAGTTTCCATGATAAAAAAATTTAAAAAAAATCTATAAGAAAATAGAATCTGTGTGATTCTCACAATGACTGCAAAGACTTATTTATAATGAATGCTATGTCTTTTTGAAGGTCACTGTGAACTTTTTCAGTAGATTTAGCGATAACATATTCCACAAATCCTTCTAGGTTATTTTCTATTAACTCTTGGTGGGCAGGGGACTTTTATCTGAGTCTATTGAAACTAATTTTCATTAATTATTTCTCTTTTTGCTTTCTCTTTGAAATGTACTGAATTCTATTCATTTCTCTGTGTGTCGTCACCACACTGTGTGTATTCTAGGGCATCAATTATGTTCTGGAAATATATAACTAAACTGTATGTTATTTTTAAAAAGATTCTGTCAGAGGATTTTAAAAGTACACGAATTTAAAAATTTGTGTTTCTCCATCTCTTGTGCATAAGATGTTCTTATAACACAACTTTAAAAATTATTCTAAAACTTAAAGGCAAGAACATGTATCTTGTATAAATATACACATTTCATTTCTAAATATGGCTTGAAATTCTTTTTGGTTGGGCATTTGTAAATGTTAAAAATAAAAGAATAATTATAAAGACATATTGACTTTTTATCCTAATTTTGGAATTTATTTTCTAAGAAATGCTCCAAAAATCTTGCATTTTTGCCAGTTGTGTGACTCAGAGTAACACTTTCTAGTTGCTATAACAAACAAGCCAAAATCATGTTTGCTTAATTCAACAAATGTTTATTTGTCATTTACACATAGTCTGTTACAGATGTTCCTGGCTGGGCTATCCTTGTAGGCAATTCTTTCCAAGAAAAGGCATCCTCCAAGAGTCTGGGCTCCCACCATGTGATTTTGGAATGTTGGAGCACTTCACTTGTAAACAGGGTAAGAAAGTGAGATCATAGAAGATCATTTCTTTCATGGCCAGGATATAATAATTTGCCTCTATTTTGTTAACTAAAGCCAGTTACATGGCTCCAATCTTACTGTATGAGAGGCTACATTCGGAATGTAACCTCCTCTGTGCAAAGGAAGAAAAAAGGGATGTTGTTGAGCCTCAAGCCTGTCTCTGCCATACAAGACATACCAGTCTGGAACACTGTAGACCAAGTAAATGTTGTCAATGAGAATAAACTTATCAGTGATAGCTTGTTTTATTAAAGCTGTCCTTATTAGGCTCTTGTTCAAGTAATCAGATTTTAAAATGTAATAATTTTTATTATTTGTGCATAACTCTATAAATAAAAGTGTTTTTATTTAATTTCTTAGGAGATACATTTTACTGAATAAAATGCTTTCCTAAAAAATTGAGTGATAGTCAATATTTAGAAATCAACCAACATTCAATATCAGAAATACTCCAGGAAACAAAACTATGGTACAGTAAAAGACAGATGATGTGCACAGTTAATAGTCAATACAATGATATTCTAGTGGTTATATTGCATATTGGATATAACTGTCATGTGCATCTGGATGAGACACACACATTATTGCCTACATTTTATTCTTTCTTTTTTTATGCATCTTTAAAAGATATTACTATTTTGTAAGGGATTAGTTTTGCAAGAGTGTTAATAGTCCAAAGAGAAAAATACTATTTTATCAAAGCCTGGCTGGAATTTTAAGCCTTTGTAACACTGAATTCACTAGAATGCAAACTGTTTTAGTTTCTTACAATTAAGTAAGCTATTGCTATCTAACTAGTAAAACTTTTCAGGTAATAAAATGTAGTTATGTTTATAATAAGGAGCTCTAAAGGTATGGTACCTAAGGCATTTGACTGCTAACCAGAAGGTTGGTGGTTCAAACCCACCAGACACTCCACTGAAGGAAGAAGGGGCAATCTACTTCTGTAAAGATTTACCACCTTGAAAAGTCAATGGGGGTCACTATGAGTCAAAATCAACTCAATGGCATTGGGTTTGGTTTGATTCATGTTTTTGTTTATTTTATTTTATTTTTCAGTATTCCCTTTGCTCCCCTCTCACCCCGGTAATGAACAAAGAAAGTTTCATTCCATATACAAACCTTCCTTGACTTTTACAATAATGAACTAATATGACTTACTTCACTCAGCATAATGTTTGGTTTTTGTTTTCATGTTTTTAAAATTACATTCCTACACCCATAAATTTATGGTGTTTTGAAATATATTAAAGTGTCAGGTTTATAGGAAACTTGGCTTGAAGTTTTATATAAACTTATTCTAAAAATAAGTTTT
Source organism: Orycteropus afer afer (assembly GCF_000298275.1). NCBI lineage: Eukaryota > Metazoa > Chordata > Mammalia > Tubulidentata > Orycteropodidae > Orycteropus > Orycteropus afer. The sequence continues at coordinate 2,059,856 of NW_006922066.1, forward strand.
AAAAATACACTTTTTTTAATCAATATTTGTGTTGGTTTGAATTTGATATTTGACTAATATTGCAATATCTGCTATGTCAGCAAAGTCTTCCAACTTGTTTGGCAATTTTTTACTAGCAGAATTTAGCTATAACCTCCTTTGGTTAATGGAAACATACAAAAACATTTTCTAAGTAAAGATTTATGTATGACCCATGACTATGTGACATTCATCCTTGTTGAAAAGAAAGGCATGATTAATGTATCATAATTATAAAACTGAAGAATGAAAAATGTTAAGGATTAAAAACAAACTAATTGTTGTTATCAAAATGTTTCATTTCTAGGTGAATAAGAGATATATCATGAACTCTACTTGTGATAATGCTTTAAAGCCAAAATTCAGTCTGGCTGCATTTTAAATGCTATTAAATTCTAGTTAGGGAACTCTGGTGGTGTAGTGCCTAAGGCATTTGACTGCTAACCGGAAGACTGGTGGTTCAAACCTACCAGCCACTCCTCGGAAGAGACATTGGGCAATATACTTTCATATGATACCACCTCAGAAACCCAAAGAGGGGTCGCTATGAGTTGGATCCGACTCGATGGCTGTGTGTTTGGTTTGGTTTGTATTTTGTGGTTAATGACTCCTTTAAAGCCACTGCACAGATACCTCTATAAATCAATCAGGAGAAATATCTGCTGTTGATAGGTCAAGTCAGCTCCAACTCACAGCAACCTTATGTACAATAGAACAAGCACTGCCCAGTCCTGTGACAGCCTCACAATCCTTGCTATATTTGAGTGCATTGTTGCAGTCACTGTGTCAGTCCATTCCATTGAGGGTCTTCACTTTTTGTTGACCTGCCACTTTACCAAGCATGATATCCCTCTCCAGGAAATGGTCTCTTCTGACAACATGACCAAAACAGGTGAGACAAAATCTGGCCATTCTCATTCTCACTTCCAAGGAACATTCTGTCTGAATTTCTTCCAGGACAGAGTTGTTAGTCCTTCTGGAAGTTCATAATATCTTCAGTATTTTTCATCTGTACCACAACTCAAAATCATCAACTCTTCTTTGGTTTTTGTAATTCATTGTCCAGCTTTTGCAGGCATACTAGGTGAATGAAAATGCCATGGCTTGGGTCAGGCACACCTTAGTCTTCAAAGAGACATCTTTGCTCTTCAGCACTTGAAAGACATCTTTTGCAGCATATTTGCCCAATGCAGTGCAATCTATCACCTGATTTCTTGACTGAACCTTCCATTGGTGTTGATTGTGGAACCAAGAAATATGAAATCTTTGACAACTTCAATCTCTTCTCCATTAATTATGATGCTGCTTACTGGTCCAGTTGTAAGAATTATTGCTTTCTTTATGCTGAGATGTAATCCATACTGCAGACTGGCATCTTTAATCTTCATCAATAAATGCTTCAAGTCATCTTCACTTTCAGCAGACAAAATTGTGTTGTCTGCATATCACAGGTGCTAATGAGTCTTCCTCCAATCCTGATGCCACATTTTTCTTCATATAGTGCAGCTCCTTAGATTATTGGCTCAGCATATAAATTGAATAAGTATGGTGAAAGGATAAACCCTGACACACTACTCCTTTCCTGATTTTGAACTATGCAGTATCCCCTTGTTCTGTTTGAAGAACAGCCTCCTGGTCTGTGTACAGTTCCTGATGAAGACAGTTAAGTGTTCTGGAATTCCCATTGTTTACAATGTTATCCATAATTTGTTATGATCAATACAATCAAATGCCTTTGCATAGTCAATAAAACACAAATAAACATCTTTCTGGTATTCTTTGCTTTCAGCCAAGATTTATTTGACATCAGCAATGATATCCCTTGTTATACATCCTCTTCTGAATCTAGCTTGCATTTCTGGAAGTTCTCTGTCTATATGCTGCTGCGACCATTTTTTAATTATCTTCAGTAAGATTTTACTTACACGTGATATTAATGATATTGTTTGATAATTTCCACATTCTGTTGGATCACATTTCTTTGGAAGGGGTACAAATATGGATCTCTTTCAGTCAATTGGCTAGGTAGCTGTCTTCCAAATTGCTTGGCACAGACTAATGAGTACCTCCAGTGCAGCACTGGTTGTTGAAACATCTCAGTGAGTATTCCATCAATTCCTGGAGCCTTGTTGTTCACTATTTCCCTCAACACAGCTTCAATTTCTTCCTTCAGTACCATTGGTTCTTGATCATATGCCATCCCCTGAAATGGATTGACCAGTTTTCTTTTAGTATAGTGACTGTGTATTTCCTCCATCTTCTTTAGATGTTTCCTGCATCATTCATTATTTTGCCCATAGACTCTTTCAACATTGCAACTCAAGGTTTGAATTTTTTCTTCAGTTCTTTCAGCTTGAGGAATGCTGAGTGTGTTCTTCCGTTTTGGTTTTCTAACTCCAGGTCTTTGTACATTTCATTATAACAACTGACTTTGTCTTCTCCAGCTATTCTTTAAAATCATCTGTTCAGCTCTTTTATCTTGTCATTTCTTCAATTTGCTTTAGCTACTCTCTGTTCAAGGGCAAGTCAGAATCTCTTCTGACATCCATGTTATTTTTTCTTACTTTCTTGTCTTTTTAATGACCTTCTGCTTTCTTCATGGATGATGTTCTTCCTTGATGTCATTCTACAGTTCCTCTGCTTTTCAGTCACTGGTGTTGAGTATCATATCTATTCTTTAGAAGGTCTCTAAATTCAGGAGGGATATAATCAAGGTTATATTGATTATATAATTATAATTATATATGTGTGTATATATATATATATATATACACATATATAATTAGGAGCTCTGGTAGCATAGTGCCTAAAGAATTTGACTGCTAACCAGAAAGCTGGCAGTTCAAACCCACCAGTCACTCCTCGGAAGAGAGGTTGGGCAATATACTTCCGTAGTGATACCGCCTCAGAAACCCAAGGAGGGGTAGTTATGAGTAGGGCCTGACTCGATGGCACATGACAACAACAACATATCATAATTATAATATTATATAATTATATATTGATTATAAATCAAGGTTATATTGATTATATCCATCCTGAATTTAAAAACCATCTAAAGAATAGATTTAATGCATTAAACACCAATGACTGAAAACTAGAGGAATTGTGGGATGACATCAAGAACATCATCCATGAAGAAAGCAAAAAGTTATTAAAAAGACAGGACAGGAAGAAAAAATCAACATGGACGTCAAAAGACTCTTGACTTGCCCTCAAATGGAGAGTAGCTAAAGCAAATGGAAGAAATGATAAAAGAGCTGAACAAATGATTTTAAAGAGCAACTGGAGAAGACAAAGTCAGTTATTGTAATGAAATGTGCAAAGACCTAGAGTTAGAAAACCAAAAAGGAAGAACACATTCAGCATTCCTCAAGCTGAAAGAACTGAAGGAAAAAAATAAAAAGAAAAAGAATTCAAGCCTGGAGAGGTTGAGCTCTGGTAGCATGCTGCCCAAGGCACTTGACTGCTAATCAGAAGGCTGGTAGTTAAAACCTACCAGCTACTCATTGGAAGGAAAACTGGGCAATCTATTTCCATAGAGATTTTGCTTCGGAAACCCAAGGAGAAGTCGCTATGAGTCGGAGTTGACTCGACAACAGTGAGTTTTTCTAAGTCATTGGTCTTGCAAAATTCTACCATGCAATCTCCAGCATAAGTTTATCACCAAGGGCATAGATATTTGCCAGTTACAGGTGATTCCTCTTTTTGTCTGATTTTGCATTCCAATCACCAATATAATCAACACATCTGGATTGCATGTTTGGTCAAATTCAAACTGTTGATGTGGTAAAAAATCTTCAATATCCTCATCTTTGGCTTCGGTGATTGGTGAGTAAATTTCAGTAATAGTAGTATTAACTGATCTTCCTTGCAGGCTTATAGATATTATCCTATCCCTGACAGCATTGCACTTCAGGATAGATCTTGAAACATTCTTTGTGACAATGAATGCTACACCATTCTTCTTCAACTTGTCATTACCAGCAAAGTAGATCATATTGTTGTCTGATTCAAAATGGCCAAAACTAGTCGATTTTAGCTCATTAATGCTTGTTTTTGTTGTTGTTATGTGCCATTGAGTCAAACCCGACTCATAGCGACCCCTCCTTGGGTTTCCGAGGCAGTATCACTACGGAAATAGGATTGCCCAACCTTCCTTCCAAGGAGTGGCTGGCATTAATGCTTAGGATATTGATTTTTATGTGTTCTGTTTCATTTTTGACAACTTCCAATTTTCCTAGACTCACTTCGGACAGAAGCTCTGGTGGCATAGTGCCTAAGGCATTTAACTGCTAATCAGAAAACCAGTGGTTCAAACTCACCAGCCACTCCTTGGAAGGAAAGTTGGGCAATCTACTTCTGTAGTGATACCACCTCGGAAACCCAAGGAGGGGTTGCTATGAGTCAAAATTGACTTGATGGCAGTGCATTTGATTTTTGGTTTATACTTCATACATTCCATGTTCCGATTATTAATGGATGTTTGCAGCTGATTCTTCTAATTTTGAATCATGTCATATCAGCAAATGGAAGTCCCAAAAGTTTTACTCTAGCCACATCATTAAGGTAGACTCCATTCTGAGGAGGCAGCTCTTCACAGTCACATTTGAGTGTCTTCTGACCTGAGGGGCTCATCTTCTGGCACTATATCTGACAATGTTTCAGGGATATTCATAAAGTTTTCCATTAATATATCACATAATGTTTCACTGCTGTTCATAAGGTTTCCTCTGGCCAATTCTTTGAGAAATGCATGGCCCCTTCCTTCTTCCGTGTCTGTCTTAGTCTGGAAGTTCCACTGAAACCTGTCCACCATGGGTGACGCTGCTGGTATTTGAAATATCAGCAGCATAGCTTCCAGCCTCACAGCAACATGCAAGCCACCACAGTATGACAAACTGATAGACAAGCAGTGGCAGTGAAACCATTACCAGTCATTAATCATCATCTTCAGTAAAGTCTAGTGTTCAATAGCACTTGCTTCACAGAAAAATACCAAACGATAATTAAAAATCCATAGACAAACGTAATATTAATTCTACCTTTAAAAAGGAAGCGTACCAGTTCACACAAAGAGAAAAACTTGCTTTGGACTTCCAGAAAAAACATTACCATATGCAGTGGATTGTACCTAAACCATGAAAAGACTTTGGTGCATAAAATGTGGGGTTTTTAATAAGGGGCTATGTCAGTGGTATATCTCATCTATGTCAGAAATTTAAAAGACAGCCACTTGGCCAACCAACTAGAAGAGACCTTTATACATGATCATTCCAAAGAAATATGATTTAACACAAAGAGAAAATTATAGGACAATATCATTAATATCACACACAAGTAAAATTATGCTGAAAGTAAGACAAAAAAATGGCTGCTGCAGAACATTTATAGGGAACTATCAGAAATTCAAGCAGAATTCAAAGAGCATGTGGAAAGAGGGATATTATTGTTGATGTCAGATGAATATCAGAAATATGTTTATTTATATTTTATGACTACACAAAGATATTCAACTGTGTGGATCATAATAAATTATGGATAACTTAACAAATTATGGAATGGGAATTTCAGAACACTTAATTGTGCTCTAGAAGAACCTGTACATAGACCAAGAAGCAGTCATTCAAACAGAACAAGGGGATATCGCATGGTTTAAATCAGGAAAGGTGTGAGCCAGGGTTATAACCTTTCACCATACTTACTCCATCTGAGAAGCTGGCCTATATGAAGAAGAACATGGCATCAGGATCAGAGGGAGATTTATTAACAACCTGTGGTATGCAAATGACACAATATTACTTGTTGAAAGTAAAGAAGACTTGAAGCACTAACTGATGAAAATCAAAGACTATAGCGTATAGTAGAGATTCTATCTCAACATAAAGAAAACAAAAATCTTCACAACTGTACCAATAAGCAGCATTATGATAAATGGAGAAAAGTTTGAAGCTGTCAAGGATTTCATTTTAGTTGGATTCACAATCAATACCAACAGAAGCAGCAGTTAAGAAATCAAATGACTATTGCATTGGGAAAGTCTACAGCAAACTAGTCTAAAAGTGTTGAAAAGCAATGTCAATTTGAGAACAAAGGTGCTCCTGACCAAGCCATAGTATTTTCAATCACCTCATATGCATACAAAAGTTGAACAATGAGTAAGGAGGACTGGAAAAGAATTGATGCATTTGATATATGGTGTTGATGAAGAAGGTTTAATATACCATGGATTGCTGGAAGAGTAGCAAATCTGTTTTGGAAAAAGTTCAGCAAAAATGCTGCTTAGAACTGAGTATAATGAGACTTGTCTCACATACTTTGGATATGTCATCAGGAAGGACCAATCTTGGAGAAAAGCATCATGCTTGTTAAAATAGAGGATCAGCAGAAATGAGGAAGAAATGAGGAAGACCCTCAGTGAGATGAGGCCAAACATAGCAACAAATGTAAGTGTGGTACATGACCAGCTGGGAAATATTTTGTTTTGCTATACATAGGGTTGCTATGAGTTGGAACCTACTTGATGGCAACTAATAACAACACCATTGATATGTGAGAGCACTAGAGAATCAAGGGAGGCCACTTATTTGAGGACAAATAAAGTCTCATGCAATAAAAGACAATAAATGACATTCAGACAATGCTGAATGCATTGGTGTTCAGTATCATTAATGTTTGTGAAGTCAAATCTTTACTATGCCTAATAATCTTTTAAGAGCTCCATCTTGGAGACATTGCACATAGTGACCCTAAAACAGGAAAATAGTCCACACTTTCTGAACATGTTTGGAAATCAATGGATTTGGGAAGAAATAATCTCAAGCATTTATTGTTTATGCAATAAGCAATCAGATTCTATGGGATATAAAAACATCCTATAGCTTAAAAGTGTAATACAATTAGTAGGATTAAACATAAACAATGATTGAACAGGACATTATTGAATAATGTTAAATAGGTCTAAATAATGTCTCCTAGTATTGTGTATACACACACACACACACATATGTAAAACCAATAAAAGAATGATATGCAGTAAACTCTTCTTTTTTATTTTGAAGTGAATGTCAATGTGTCACAGTCTAAACATGAAGTAAAATCACCTGTACAACTTTACAGAAGATAGTCCTATAGTGTTCTATCATTCATTGAACACCTACTATGAACAAAACTGGGAACAACACTGTTTTTTGAGTCTAATGACTTTTAGGAAAAGTATATGTATAAACATAAAATAAAACACTGTAATACATGTAGCAAAAGGCACATGTATAAAAAAATACTTTTTGTGGAAAGATGAATTCAAATATTTAGAATTTAGAAGTATTAATAACGGTTTTCCAACTGGTAAAGGAGAGAAAACAATTCCAGAGATAAGGAATAGAACATATGAATAGAACATATATAGCACTGAGAAGCAATAAACAGCACAGAATTTTCAAGAAATTACTTAATTCAATATTGCTAGACAGTTAAGTGTTTAGGGTGATAAAAGGAGTTAGTTGGAGCCCACATTGCTATAGACACGATCCTGGAAACTTTCTATTTCTCTGTACAAGTAGAGACAAATAGGTGACGGTGCAAAGATATTGATCTCCTCAGTCCTGATACAGACAAGCAGGGCTAAGAGGCAGGAAATCTGAAGGTTCATAACTCTGATTAAAAGAAAAATAGCTGCCTTCATTTGCCTCAATGTTTCTTAAAAGTAATATGATTTGTTATGTGTTCCATGATAAAGACATTAGAATGTCCAGCCATAGATGATGGGAGTCATAAAATGTTTCAAGTAGGAGAAAAGTAATTATACTTGCATTTTAGAATGTTTAATTAGGTGGCTATATGAATAATGGATCAGATATTATAAAGCCAGAGACAGGGATGCCAATTAAGTTGCTCCTGGAAAGTCTAAGCAAAATATATTTAAATCATGAACTAAGATCATGGCATATGAAGACAAGAAAAGAGATTTAAAGAATGCTTAGGAGGGAGAATTGAGAATATTTGACAGTACAACAATTCTGCACAACTCCGGAGTGTTGATGGAATACAACAGAATTCAATGTAGTGGTGTCCTCTACACCTCTAGTGTTGTTCAACACCAGATATGGGGGTTGATGTATGGTGTTAGAGGTTATTTATTGCCAATTTATCCAGAAGGTGGAAGAGTTAATAATTTAACATTCATGTCCTCTTGCTACCATGTAGGAATGCTACCAATTCTTAGCCTGAGGCAGAGAGTAATTTGGAAGAATTGTAATAAGAGTTTTAATCATTTCCGATTTTCCTCGGGATCCAGGTGCAAAGGGGATATATCTTTGTGTCTTTCCATACATTTTACCGAGAAGCTCCCCAACACTTGCGTGAGGAGGGTTTTGGTCATCCAGCACTGCTAGGGGTCTCTGCAGGTAAACCTGGTGAACTTTGGGGCTCAAATTAGGATTTCCACTAGCCTGCAGATATAAGCTCTGTTCTCCAGTTTCAGCTTTATTAATAACAAAAGTGCTATTTTTTAATCTCCTCTCTATTGTACTCTTTTTATTATTTCCCAGCTGGTTAATAAGGCAAGGAAATGAAAGAAATTATTATTATTGGTCTTCTTCAAATTCCTGGAGATAGCTTTGAGGGCTGAGTGGAAAGTGACTTCACCAATCATAATAAGAACTAGAGGAAGGGGAAAACCCACCAGCCACTCCTCAGAAGGAAGGTCGGGCAATCTACTTTCCTAGTGATACCGACTCGGAATCCCAAGGAGGGGTTGCTATGAGTCGGCTCCGACTCAATGGCATGCAATAACAACAACAACACAGTACATATACTGAGATTATATCTTATTTTCTTAAAATACAAAATGGTTTTCCTTATGGACTATGTAAAGTTTTGCTACTCAATTGTTCTTAGCACTACCTTTATTACCATCTCACTGGCTCTACTAATCAATAAATTTAATAAAATGTTTGATATCTTCTAGGCCAGCAGGAACTCCATCTTGCAATCAGGTGCTCTGCCCCTAGTTGCCTTCTGGGTAGGCAAGAACTAGTTCCGGCACTAGATGTCCTTGTCCCAGATGCCTTTTGAGCCAGCAGGAACTTCTTCTGGTACAAGGTGACCTACATCCAACCATATTTGTATGAAAATTTTAGAATTTTAAATTATGCTTTGATAGGAAAAAAGGCTTTTCTGTCATCCACTTTGGTCTTCTTTCCTCGTCTTTTTAGTGATCTCTTGCTTTCTTCATGGATAATGTTTTTGATATCCTCCCACAATTCTTCTGGTTTTCAGTTGTTGGTGTTCAATGCATCAAATCTATTCTTTAGATGATCTCTAAATTCAGGAGGGATATATTCAAGGTCATATTTTGGCTCTCGTGGACTTACTTTAATTTGTCTTTAACTTCAAGTTGAACTTTCATATGAGCAGTTGATAGTCTGTTCCACAATCAGCTCCTGGTCTGGTTTTGGCTGAAGATATTGAGCTTTTCCACTGCCTCTTGCCACAGATGTAGTCAATCTGATTCATGTGTGTTCCATCTGGTGAAGTCCACGTGTAGAGCCGCCATTTGTGTTGTTGAAAAAAGTTGTTTGCAATGAAGAAGTTGTTTATCTTGCAAAATGCAAGTTCCAGCATTATTTCTGTCACCAAGGCCACATTTTCCAACTACCAGTGATTCTTCTTTGTTTCCAACTTTTGCATTCCAGTCACCAGTGATAATTAACACATCCTGATTGCATGTTCGGTCAATTTCAGACTGCAGAAGTTGATAAAATCCTTCAATTTCCTCATCTTTGGCTTTGGTGGTTCGGACATAAATTTGAATAATAGTCATATTAACGGGTCTTCCTTGTAGGCACATGGATATTATCCTATCACTGACAGCATTGTACTTCAGGACAGATCTTGAAATATCCTTTGTGATAATGAATGCCGTGCCATTCCTCTTCAAACTGTCATTTCTGCCATATTATAGCATATGATTGTCTGATTCAAAATGGCCAAAACCAGTCCATTTCAGCTCATTAATGCCAAGAATATCAATCTTTATGCATTCCGTTTCATTTTTGACAACTTCCAATTTTCCTAGATTCATACTTTGTACATTCCATGTTCCGATGATTAATGGATGTTTGCCACTGTTTCTCTTCAATTTGAGTGGTGCCACATAAGCAAATGGACATCTTGAAAGCTTTACCTTATCCATATGAGTAAGGCTGGGTTTACTCAGATGATGTAACTCAGGTTAGCAGTACTATTAAGCAAATCATGTAAAGAAGAAAAGAAACAAATAAAACAGAGCAGGATCTGATGTGTAAAATCTGTCCTGGAACTCAGTTAAAACGTGTCATTCTCCTATTGAACAATTCTCCCAGAATACCAACTTTAGGTAAAGTTTCTCTGACAGCATGCTAAAATGAGACAAGAGCATTTCATAATTTTGTCTGAGCACAGACACAAGCACTCTGCCACTCATAGAATACCAAACATTCTGTTGCCTAAAATAAACAACTGCTCCTTCTTTGCAAATTGCTGTTTTATCTCTCTTCTAGTTTGACGTTCACCATATAAGATTTATTGAGATACATATCATAAAATTGCCCCCAATTTCTGACATCACCCAACCTACAGCAAACCTCCATTTCCTTAGACTCTCTTCCATATCACCCAATCAAAACCCAAATCCTCTGATTGTTTCTATCTAGTATCATCTTACTGATGCAAGTTATTTTTCCCCATGGTGAGTGTCCTTCCTCATTGCAATGAGTAATAAATTCAAGGTGTGTCTTTGACTATAGAGCATTAACATTATTTAATTTTTCTTTACCTTAGTTTTCTGATCTATGAAGTAGGGATATTAAAGGCATGCATTTCACTGGGGTGTTTTAGACATTTGGTTAGATAAAACGTGAAGTATAAAGATGTCTGGAGGAGAGGAAACTCAGGCCCGCCCAGAGCAGCAGGCCGGAAGAGCAGGAGAAAGGGAATAAAAGAAGAGCAGTAAGCCCCAGGGATACAGGTGAGGAGAGACAACTCAGGAATGCCCAAAGTAGCAGGCCAGAGGAGCAGGAGAAAGGGGATTAAAAGCCAGGAAGGCAGAGAGAAGAGCAATCAACCAAAGAGATTAGGTGAGGAGAGGAAACTCAAGCCCACCCAAAGCAGCAGGACTAGAGAGCAGGAGAAAGTGGATAAAAGCCGGGAACCCAGACAGAGAAGCAGTCAGCCCCAGGGACAACTCAGGTACGCCCAAAGCAGCAGGCCAGAAGAGAAGGAGAAAGGGGATTAAAAGCCAGGAAGCCAGACAGAGGTACAGTCAGCCATAGGAACCCAGGTGGGGGTGATACGAGAGGTCTCCAACAGCAAGACAAACTTGTATGTTGGTTTGTCCTACTGTGGTGACATGTAGACGTGAGTTTTGAGGCTGAGTCTCTGGTGTTTAAAACCCAGAGAGATGCACCTGGTGCACAGGTAACAGCCCAGCTTATAGACTGAGACAGACTAGGAAGAAGGAAGAGGCCATCCACTTCTCAAAGAATTGGCCAGGG
>NW_006922066.1:2074302-2099706 GCF_000298275.1 Orycteropus afer afer
ATGGGCTCAAGTATAGCAGGGATTGTGGGGCTGGCGCAGAATCAGGCAGTGTTTCGTTCTGCTGTGCATGGAGTCACTATGAGTTGGAAATGACTCCACAGCACTGAACAACAACAACATAAAGATGTCTGGCACACACATAGTAAATGTAAGAAGATAATAAAATGGCAGAATCAACTAAGAAACTGAGGCATTATATTTCAACAAAGTGCTAACCTTTCCAAATAGATGTGGAGAAATAAAAAACTCCAAAATTTCTAACTCACATTAAGGGTACAGAAACTTTAAGAACAAAGACTGGAAGAACAATTGTGAAGAGAATTTCTCTGTATACCCCTGGTAGGATTTACCATATTATTTTCTTGGGACCGTGATAGCGGAATATCTTTCCCTCACCGCAGCTAAAAGACAAAACCCTGAACAAGAGCACATAGAGAGCTTGACGTTCATCCCCAGAAGTGAAAAGCCACAGTGCGTATCACCTGATGATTACCTCTTAAGAAAGTTGAAGGTTAAGAGGCAGGCTATTTGACAGCTGACAAAAAATTCTTTAGAAGTGGCTGCTGGGGAATGATTTGCACTTTCAAACTTCATCAGAGAAGGACTGTGGAGTATTTCTTATGGACTCATGCATAAAAAACAGACTGAATAAAGTCTTACTGTGGTCACATTATGAGCTCTGGTGGTACAGTGCCCAAGGCATTTGACTACTAACCAGAAGGTTGGCAGTTCAAAGCTACCAGCCAACTTTGTAGAAGGAAGATGGGACAATCTACTTCCATAAAGATTTACCACCTTGGAAACCCAATGGGGGTCACTATGAGTTGGAATCAATGCAATGGCAGTGAGTTAGTTTTTTTTTTTTTTTGTTTATGGTTGCATTGGACACAAGGGAAAATAGCAGTAAGTTGCCTAAGCAGTAGTTGTTGCTGTTGTTATGTGTCGTCGAGTTGGACCCAACTCATAGCGACCCCTCCTTGGGTTTCCAAGGCAGTATCATTATGGAAGTAGATTGCCCCATCTTCCTTCTGAGGAGTGGCTGGTGGGTTTGAACCACCTACCTTCTGGTTAGCAGTCAAGTTCCTTAGGCATTATATTACCAGAGAATTGTCACTGGATTTCTAAGGAGAAACTTATATTATCACTGTTATCACATTACAAGTGAAAAGTCCCTTCCTAATAATCTTGAAGATGCTCATTAGGAAAGGGTCAATTTGAAACATCTACCAAGCACAGAGTGAGAAGCCAATTTATGTCACTAATACTCAATTAAGAACATTTTCACCATCCTTTTCCTCCCAATTCCCTGCCTTTTCCAACCTAGAGAGATCAGAAATCACAGGTGCCAAACTTGGAATGAGGAAGCAAAGACACCTACCATGCTCTCTGTACCAAGTTCTAGCCCCTAGCACTGTGGTGTGCAGAATTGCATAACGACCCCACGACCTTTGGCACATGCTGCTACTCCTGTGATTATGTAGCATTGCAGAGAAAGGAAATTTTGTAGAAGTGACATATGGAGTCATCACGAGTCAGAATAAATTTGATGGCAACTAACAAAAACAACAATTAAGATTACTGACCAATTGACCGTAAAATATTGAAATTATCTGGGTCAGCCTAACACAATCACATGAACCCTTTTAAAGTGTAGAGCTTTCTTTGCATGGTAGAGGAGGGAAAGTTATAGTCTAACTGAGAGAGTTCTTTATTGCTGAGATGGAGGGACTGTTTGTTGGAGCAGTCCTAGGGTTGGCAAGTGACTCTGTATGACAACTGTCAAGAAGACAAGGACCTCAGTTCTGCCAACAACTTCATTGAGTTTAGAGGCGTTTCTTCCCTACAGCCTCTAAACAAGAGCTAAGCCCAGCCAACAATGTTATTGCAGCCTCCTGAGATGCTGAAAACCCAGTCAAACTCATCTAGACATCTGACCTACAAAACTGTGAGACAATAAATGAGTGTTCTTTTAAGTTGCTATGTCTATGATACTTTGTTGTGTATTAATAGAAAACTAATACAACCATGTAGGAGCTCTGACAGTAGTTAAGTGTGCAGTAGTTAAGGCAATCAGCTGCTAATCAAAAGGCATTTGATGGGTTCGAACCCATCAGCCACTCAGCAGGAGAAAGATGAGGAAGTCTGTTTCTATATAGATCTACAGCTTTGCAAACAGTATGGGGTAGTTCTACTTTGTCCTATAAGTCCTCTATGAGTTGAAATCAACTTGATGGCAGTGAGTTTGATTTTGAGTTAATACAACCATGTAGCAGGCCCTTCAATCTTAAATCAAATTTGGATACTAATGTATTACCAAACTAAATGTGTTTATATCTCAAATGAGAATATCTGGCCACTAAATTAGCCATAGGATATTTTGTGATTTATAAGTGATAAAAAAAAATCATTAGATTGAATTTTGAAAAAATAAAGAATTTCTCTCACTAAACAAATATCAAAAGATGTGGGAGATATTGAAAAGTGGTTTTGTGATTTCTTCTTTGAATCACACTTGCTTAAAAAAACAGTTATTTATTAAGTATCTAATAATTGTTTGGGGCAATCTACTTCCAAAGTGATAGTGCCTCGGAAACCTAAGGAGGTGGCACTATGAGTTGGATCAGACTCATTGGCAATGAAAGAGAGAGAGAGAATATTTGTTTATTATTATTATTTTAATGGAAGCATCCAAAACCAAGAATTATATTAACTTAAAAAATTTAATATAGTAAGTAAACTTATTATGCCTATTATGTTTTTAAATTAAATATGTCAAATTGTATCAGATTATTTTCATTAATAAATAATCTGGGAGCTCTGGTAGCTTAGTGCCTAATGCACTTGACTACTAACCACTACAAACCCATCAGCCACTCCTCGGAAGGAGAATGGGGCAATCTACTTCCGTAGTGATACTGCCTCACAAACGCAAGGAGGGGTCATTATGAGTCAGGTCTGACTCGATGGCACATAACAACAACAACAATAAATAATCCTACTCACAAGTAGACTTTACTGTCAAGGGACACCGATGGTAATGTAGACATAGAATTTTTGAATCTCCAAATGCATAATTTATCAAGGATTAAATTTGACAATAGAATAACACATGCTTTCAAATATACCATAAGGTAGGATGTCAGCAAATCTGAAAAATGGAATACTGTGTTTAACATCTCACTGCTACTTTTCTTTAAATGAACCCCAATCAACTCAGCCATCCAAAAATATGAACACCTGTAAGTTTAAACATTTAATTTAGAATCATGTTATATTAATGAATGTTTAGTTCCTTACAAATTGAAATGGCTTGATAAAAATTAATCTCAGGCCAAAACATTGACTTGATTTTACGAAACATAATAAAAAAAAAATTTACAAAAATTGTTGTTGTTAGGTAACATCAAGTCAGCTTCAACGCATAGCCACCCTATGTATGATGGACTGAAACTCTGCCTGATCCTATGCCAGCCTCACAATCCTTGTTATTCCTGAGCCCATTGTTGCAGCCACAGTAACAGTCCTTCTCATTGAGGGTCTTCTCCTTTTTCACTGACCTTCCACTTTACCAAGCATGATATCCTTCTCCAGGGAATGGGCCCTCTGACAACATGACCAAAGTAGGTGAGACGAAGTATGGCCATTCTTGCTTCCAAGGAGCATTCCGGCTGCATTTCTTCCATGGTAGATTTGTTAGTTCTTCTGGCAGTCTATGGTACTTTCAGTATTCTTCACCAACACCACAACTCAAAAGCATTAACTCTTCTTCCTTCATCCTTAGTCATTGTCCACCTTTCACATGCAGATGAGACTATTGAAAATACCATAGCTTGGGTTCAGCACCTCTTAGTCTTCAAGGAGACATTTTTGCTCTTCAGCGCTTTAAAGAGGTCTTTTGCAGCAGATTTGCCCAATGCAATACATCGTCTGATTTATTAACTGTTGCTTTCAGTGGTGTTGTTTGTGGAACTAAATAATATAAAATCTTTGACAACTTCAATCTTTTCTCCATTTATCATGATGATGTTTATTGGTAAAGTTGTGAGAATTTTCATTCCCTTTATGTTGAGATGTAATCCCTACTGCAGAATGTAGTCTTTAATCTTCATCAGTAAGTGCTTCAAGTCATTTGCACTTTCAATAAGCAAGGTTGTGTCATCTGCATATCACAGGTTGTTAATGAGTCTTCCTCCAATCCTGATGCCTCGTTCTTCTTTATACAGTCCAGCTTCTCGGATTATTTGCTCAGCATACAGATTGAATAAGTATGATGAACGGATATAACCCTGACACACTCCTTTCCTGATTTTAAGCCAGGTGGTATCTCCTTGTTCTATTCAAACCACAGCCTCCTAGTCTATGTACAGGGTGCTCATGAGCAGAATTAAATGTTCTGGAATTCCCATTCTTCTCAATACTATCCATAATTTGTTATGATGCACACAGTTGAATGTCTTTGCATAGTCAATAAAACACAAGTAAACATCTTTCTGGTATCCTTTGGTTTCAGCCAAGATTCTTCTGACATCAACAATGATATCCCTCATTCTATGTCCTCTTCTGAATCCAGCTTGCACTTCTGAAAGTTCCCTGTCAATATATAGCTGCAACTGTTTTTGAATTATCATCAGCAAAATTTTACTTTCATGTGATATTAATGATATTGTTTGATAATTTCCATATTCCATTGCATCACCTTTCTTTGGAATGGGTACAAATATGGATCTCTTCTGGTTAGTTGCCCAGGTAATTGTCTTCCAAATTTCGTGGCATAGACAAGTAGGTGCCTCTAGTGTGGCATCTGTTTGTTGAAATATCTCACTAATAATTTGTATTGACTATTACTGGTGATTGCCATGTGATGATTGGAAACAAAGAATCACTGACATTTGGAAAATATAGGCTTAGTGATAGAAATTACACTGGGAACTGGATGTAGATTGTTTCAAGACCAATGACTTATTCATTCCAAATATATTTTTCAACAATATAAACAGCAGTTATACTTGTGGACCTCGCCAGATGGAGTGCACAGGTATCAGATTGATTACATCTGTTCAGAGGTGATGGAGAAACTCAGTATCTTCAGCCAACACAAGGCCAGGAGCTGACTGTGGAACAGACCATCAAATGATCATATGAAAATTCAAGTTGAAGCTGAAAACAATTAAAACAAGTCCACAAGAGCCAAAATATGACCTTGATTATATATCACTTGAATTTAGAGACTATCTGAAGAATAAATTTGATGTATTGAACACCAATGACTGAATACCAGATGAATTGTGGGATGACACCAAGAACATCATTCATGAAGAAAGTAAAAGGTCATTAAAAAATCTGTAAAGAAAGAAAAAATCAAAATAGATATCAGAAGAGACTCTGAAACTTGCATGGAGAGTAGCTAAAGCAAATGGAAGAAATGACAACATAATAAAGCTGAACAGATTTTAAACAGCAACTCAGGAAGAAAAAGTTAATTTTCATTATGAAATGTACAAAGACCTGGAGTTAGAAAACCAAAAGGGAAGAATATGCTAAACATTTCTTAAGCTGAAAGAACTGAAGAAAACATTCAAGCCTTGAATTGCGATATTAAAAGATTTTATGGGAGCTCTGGTAGCATAGTGGCTAAGATACTTGCCTGCTAACCAGACGGGTGGTGGTTCAAACCCACCAGCCACTCCTCGGAAGCAAGGTTGGGCAATCCTACTTCCGTAGTGATACTGCCTCGGAAACCCAAGGAGGGGTCGCTATGAGTCGGGGCCGACTTGACGGCAAAACAACAACAACAACAACATGGGTAAAATATTGAATGATGCAGGAAACATCAAAAGAAGATAGAAGGAATACAGAAAGCCACTACCAAAAAGAAGTGGTAAATGTTCATCTATTTCAGGATGCGGCATATGATCAAGAGCCAATGGTATTGAAGGAAGTAGTAGAAGCTGCACTGAAGGAATTGACAAAAAGCAAGGCTCTGGTAATTGATTGTTTACAAAAATTAAGAGTGACTAAATACATAATGCAGAATATAATGTGAAATTCTACATTATTTATCTCCTTTCTTTAACGAAACACACACAATCATAAGGTAAGCTAATTCTCTCCAAGTAAAAACTACTTTTAAATGTTAGCAAGATATTCAAAATGTTTGGCTGGTTTTATCATTAACAAAACATACCTTCAAAATATGTGTGAAATAATTAACGGTATAAAATAATGTAATAAGATACAGTTGCAAGATAAACATTTTTTTTTTCATTTAGTCAAAGCTTTTACAAAACAACAAAAATTTTACTCAAATTAATTTATATTTTTCTTTTAACACCCCTGTGTATTACTAAAGGGTAAAAAGAATCATATGAGAATGAAAATACATTTTAAGTGTCATATGTTAGTTTTAGGAGCTCTGGTGGCATAGTGCCTAAAGCATTTGACTACTAACCAGAAGGCTGGAGATTCAAACATTCCAACCACTCCTCAGAAGGAAGACTGGGCAATCTACTTCTGCAGAGATACCACCTCCAAAACCCAAGGAGGGGTTGCTATGAGTTGGAACTGACTCAATGGCAGTGAGTTCAGTCTTGGTTATGTTAGTTTTAATTTTTTCTCTCTCTCATTTCTGTTGGTTAGCAGTCAAATAATACCAGTCCATTTCAGATCAGTAATACTGAGTATATCAATCTTTATGCATTCCATTTCATTTTTTATGACTTCCTAAATTCATACTGTTCTGGTTACCTAGTGCTGCTCTGACAGGAATATACCACAAATGGGACGGCTTAAAGAAATAGAAGTTTATTCTTACAATTTGGAGGCATTAAGTCCAAGTTCAAAGTGCCAAGTTATAGGGGCTGAGTGAAAGCCCCTCAGACTTGGGCTTCAGCTCTGCCTCCAGCTCCCAACCCACTGAAGCTGGAGCCTTTCTTCACTCAGACAGCTGCTGGCTGCTGAGGTTGCCAAGCCCAAGGTTGACAAGTAAAAAGGCACAGTCCTGATGCTACCAAACCACATAGCAGGTCATTAATTCAAATCCATTGTAAGACCCAAAGTCAGCAGAGCATAGCAGGCTGCTGAACAATGACATGATTACATGTAGGGTCCAAGCATGCCATAAGCTAGAAATCATTCCCAAAGCTGTTTTTTATATATTGGGAAGCAAACCACGTACCCAAAGACAGCTACTCAGCTACTCTCAGTAAATTCCACCATGGAGTCAATTATCCGTCTCATCATGGGGAATACTACATCTAGCTGCCCAGCCACTCAACCAGGCCCAACCAAGTTGACACACAAACTGAACTACCACACTTACTTTTGATGATTTTTCTACATTCATACTTCATAGATTCCATGTTCCAATTTATATAATGGATGTTTGTAATAGTTTCTTCTCATTTTGAGTTGTGCCACATAAACAAATGAAGGTTCAGAACGCTTAACTACATTCATGCCATTATAACTGGCTCTACTTTTAGGAGATAGCTCTTTCTTAGTTGTATTGTGAGTACCTTCCAAAGTGACTCATCTTCCGGCACTATATCAGAGAATGTTCTACTGCTACTGTTATTCATAACGTTTTCACTAAACTTTTTTTTTTTTTTTGTAGAAGTAGATCACCAGACCCTTCTTCCAACTCTGTCTTAGTCTTGAAGCTCTGCTGAAACTTGTCCACCATTGGCGACCCTATTGGTATTTGAAATACTGTTGACACAGCTTCCAGTATCACGGCAACATGCAAGCCACCCCAGTCTGACAAATTGGCAGATGAAGGGTGGAAAAATACATTACTTTCATAAAAATAAGATAAAATAAAATTCTGAATGTTTTATATGACAAAAGAATAAGTTTATACTCATTAAATTTAATAATAATGATGCTCTCATTTTTATTTATTTGCTGTAGATAATATCTGAGCAGCACATGCTGTAATTAAAATACATATTTCCTATCTTCCAAAAGTTAACAATCTCATTCAACAACAACAAAAATAAATTCCTCATATCCTTTTAAACATTGAAAAGCTAATTGGTGTACATGATGACATCTATGATTGTGAAATATAATTCTTTTAATAAAGTGTTTAACATACATTATTTTAAAAATAATTCCATTAAATTCTTCCCATCTCCAGGTTTAGTGGCTGAATTTCTTGATCCCTCTGGGTATTCACTAAATAATTGCTGATTAACTGACTCATTTAAAGGGTACTGATTCTTTAATGTGATTTATATGGGTGTAATTAGTGAATGTCACCTATATATTTTGGAAAATACATCATCTTTAATATAATTTTTCAGTTATATATCTAGAATCCTTTAAAAGTATACTATACTTAACAATACAATCAATATGATTTGAGATCTCTGTTGTAACATATTGCTTTTATTTTGAGAGTTTTATTTTTTAATAAATCAACTTCAATTTCAACAATTCTTCCTAACACCAAATGCAGTACTAGTATTTTTTGATAGGAAGATGATTTATCAAGGTTTTTGTTCATGGTTATTTTCTAGTTTAACATGTTCATTTATCTTCAGTTTGATATTTTTTAAAGCTAATTTTACTTTCCTGTGTGCCATGCCCTATGCTATTTTAAAGATGAATCCATATTTCAGACAATGAAAGCAATGGAATAGATGAGGAAAAATGAATATGAAAATGCTTAATAAGGATTCTCATTCTTCATGTGTGAAATGATCTTTTCAGAAAAAGCAATTATTAGTTTTCTCACTATAATTATTTATATATTATATAAATGTATTTTTAACTCTCTTGGAATAAAATATAAAATAGAATATAGAAATAAAAAGACTTACTGAAATTAAATGCAAAATTTCATTTTCTTGTAAGTTATGGCAAATCCAGCACAATATTGTACTCAATACATCTGTGGTTGAGAAGAGCTTAACTAATTAGGCAAATAACATGTCAGCAGTTTATAACATCAGTCTTGAAATGAACTAAATGTAGAATAAAATTTAAAATATGACTGGCACACACACAAACACAACTAAATCTTATACTACACTATCCATTTGAATTGTAGGCTGGCAGATGGCAAAGAAGATTCTAATACATAACTGAAAGAAGTATTTTCATGTGGGAAATGTTGATTTGCATAAGAGCCCACAAAGTATTTGCTTTGTACCAGTTAAAATAATTAGCACAGGAAAAGAAAAACCTGGCTTGTAGCAAGTGAGAATATTGTAATATCAATTGGTGGCCAGTAATTATTTTTTAAGTGATATTTACCTTGAGGAGTTTTATATTTGAATGCCACACAAAAGAAAAAAAATGTCATTTCAAATTTACAAGTCCATAGGTGGCACAAACGTTTAAGTGCTCTACTTGCTGACAAGTTGGCAGATCGAACTTACCCAGAAGCACTTGGGAAGACAGGCCTAGTGATCTATTTCCGAAAGTTCACCAGCCTTGAAAATCCTATGGAGCAGTTCTATTTTACACACATTGTGTTGCCATGAGCCGAAATTGACTCAACAGCAATGAACAACATTTCAATTCATAATATTTAAAAACATGGATACATAAACATGAATTAATTCTTTTCATTTTGAACAGTTAGGCAGGTATGGGGTACACATTTTCTAACAGACCAAAACAAAAAGAAAAAACACACATTGAAATTCAGATAAGTCAAATTACACATGGATAATCATAACCTTCTTTCCAAATGAGTTTATTTAAAGTCAATGCCCCTCCTAATTTCTACTAAACTCTATCCTTTTTCCTTTACCCAACATTTGGCATTTCCAGTTTTACTCTAGATAAAGGTACAATGCTACACTTTTCTTTAATATCCTATTATTTAATGACTTATTAAACTCCATTCATCCTTCATATTCAATTGTACATGAGTAGCTATAATATTTACAGGCCCAAACACAGATGATGGTTTAACACAAGAATAACACAATTATTTGTTTCCCATTCCTATATTTCCAAAACTGCAAATAAATATTTAATAGGTATTACAAGGTATTTATCTTCAAATAAGCTTTATCTAGATTGTACACTGGGGGTAATACACTTGAGCTGAATTAAAAAGATAGATGAAATGACCTCAGAGTCCCAAAAAAGAAGGGAGTGTTAGCTTAGGTATTAGCAGAGGATTCAATAATTTCACATAAGAGCCTTTTAAAATATTGCCATTATTTTAATAGCACAATTAAATCAAGCAGATAAGGTAGTCATAAAGAGATTATGTACACAGTATAGATGTGCTGTCTCCAAAAATTTCAATTATTACAGTAATTTTATTTTACCAGGTACAAAGGATATACCTGTATGTAAATGTGTACACATTTACTCATCTGACAGTCTGCCACCACAGTCTGGGGTGGCTTGCATGTTGCAGTGATGCTGGAAGCTATACCACCAATATTTGAAACACCACCAGGGCCACCCACAATGGACACATTTCAGTAGAGCTTCCAGACTGAGATAGATTGGAAAGAAGGAGAAGCCATCACTTCTGAAATTATTGGTCAATGAAAACCTTGTGAATAGCAGTGAAACACTGTCTGATATATTATTGGAAAATCTTGTGAACAGCAGTGAAATGATTGTCTGATATAGTGCTGGAAGAGGAGTCCCTCAGGTTGGAATGAACTCCAAATACAACTGGGGAAGTGCTGTCCTGAAAGTAGAGTCAAACTTAATGATGTAAATGGAGAAAAGCTTTGGAGACATTTATTTGCAAAAGTAGTATGATTAAAAATGGGAAGAAACAGCTGCAAATATCCTTTAACAATTGAATGTAACTTGTATAAAGTATGACTCTAGGAAAATTAGAAGTTGTCAAAAATGAAATAGAATGCATAAAGATTGATGTCGTAGGCTTAGATATACAACTTCTGCAGTCTGAAATTGACCAAACATTCAATCAAGATGTAGTGATAATTACTGGTGTTTGGAACGCAAAAATTGGAAATAAAAAAAGAAGCATCAGCATCAGTAGTTGGAACATATGTCCTTGGTGATTGAAAAGATGCTGGAGACCACAGGATATAACTTTGCAAAACTAGTGACTTATTTGTAGCAAATACCTTTTATCAACAAGATATTGACAAAATAAATGGCAACTAAATATGTGGACCTCATCAGATGAAATACAGAAAAATCAAAGCAATGATGGAGGAATCAAATAGATGATACAGAGTTCAATATCATCAGTTAGAACAAAGCCAGGAGCTGACTGTGGAGCAGACCATTAATTACTCATATGAAAGTAGAAGCTGAAGCAAATTTAAGCAAGTCCACAACAGCCAAAATATGTCCTTGATGATATCTTACCAGAATTTGGAGATCGTCTAAAGTATAGATTTGATGCATTGAACACCATTGACCAAAGACCAGATGAGTTATGGGATGAAATCAAGAACATCATACTAAGAAAGCAAAAGGTCACTAAAAAGATGAGAAAGGAAGGAAAGGCTAAAGTAGATGTCTGAAAACACTCTGATACTTGCTCTGGAATGGAGAGTAACTAAAGTGAATAGAAGAAATGATGAAATAATAGAGCTTCACAGAAGATTTCAAAGGATGGCTCAAGAAGACAAAGTATTATAATGAAATGTGTAAAGACTTGGAATTAGAAAACCAAAAGGGAAGAACATGCTCTGCATTTTCCAAGCTGAAAGAACTGAAGAAAATATTCAAGCGTTGAGTTGCAATATTGAAGAATTCTATGGACAAAATACTGAATGATGCAGGATGCACCAAAAAGAAGACAGAGGTATACACATAGTCAGTATACCAAAAAGAATTAGTCAATGTTCAACCATTTCAGGAGGTAGCATATGATCAAGAACCAATGGTACTAAAAGAAGTAATCCAAGCTTTATTGGAAGAATTGGTGAAAAATGAGGTTCCAGGAATTGGTGGAACATCCATTGAGAAGTTTCAACAAATGGATGCAGCACTGGAGATGCTCACTCATTTATGTCAAAAAATTTGGAAGACAGCTACCTGGCCAACCAAATGGAAGAGATCCATATTTGTGCCCATTCCAAAGATAGTAGAGCCAGCAGACTTTGGAAATTATCGAACAATATCATTAATATCACCCACAAGTAAAATTTTGCTAACGATAATTCAAAAATGTTTGCAACAATCCATAGACAGGTAACTGCCAGAAATTTAATCTAGATTCAGAAGAGTATGTAGAATAAGAGATATCATTGCTGATATCTGATGAATCTAGACTGAAAGCAAAGAATTCCAGAAAGATGTTTGTCTGTGTTTTATTGAATATGTAAAGGCATTCAACTGTGTGGATCATAAAAAATTCACTGTGAGGAATGGAAATTTTGAACACTTAATTGTGTTCTTGAGGAACCTATACATGGACCAACAGGCAGCCATTCATACAGAACAAGGGAATATAACATGCTTTTAAACCAGAAAGGCATCGAGGCTTTGAGATGCCCATTAGAAAAAGTCATCGAATAACATAATCTAATTGTTAAAATAAAAGATATTTATTTGTATTTACCAAATAGGTCTGTATCTTCAATGATGGCTGCCTCAATCTCCATTCCAGTAATGACTGTGCATGTGAAAGGAACTTGAAGAAGAACACTAATCTCACCAAAAGACTCCTTCTCCTTAAGTTTTCCCATGTAGACAAGTTTTCGAATTTTTTTCTGTAAGTGATACAGAGAATTTTTGTATTATTCAACCACTTTATTATAATGAATAAATAGTTTTAATATGATCAGAAACTCACTGTTCATAAGTCATTTTAGTGCCTGATATTTAAAAAACTAATAATTTTGTTCAAAGCAGAGAAATCATTAACTCAGATAAGTGTTTCAATTATATTAGAATAAGAATTAATTGATAGACAACTTCAGAATATCTTAGGTAATTGAAAGTGATGTTAGGTGCCATTGAGTTGGCTCTGTCTCATAGTGATCTTAGACACAGCAGAACAAAACAATGGCCAGTGCTGCACCATCCTCTCAATCTGCTCTTCTTGAACACTTCCATGCAGCCACTGTGGAATTCTCTCTTGTTGAAGGTCTTCCCCTTTTTTACTGACCCTCTACTTTACCAAGTATGATATCCTTCTCTAGGGAATGGTCCCTTCAGACCACATGACCAAAGTAGGTGAGATGAAGTGTGGCCATTCTCATTTCCAAGAAACATTTGGCTACACTTCTTCAAGGACAGATTTGTTCATTCTTCTGGCAGTCCATTTTGTTTTCAATATTCTTCATCAACACCACAATTCAAATGCATCAATTCTTCTGTGACTCACTTATTCACTATCCAACTTTCATAGGCAAATGTGATGATTGAAAATACCATGGCTTGAGTATGGTGCACCTTAGTCTTCAAAGTGACATCTCTGCACTTTAACATTTTAAAGAGGTCTTTTGCAGCAGATTTTCCTAGTGCAATATGTCATCTACTTTCTTGACTGTCGCTTCAATGGGTATTGATTG
Organism: Orycteropus afer afer; assembly: GCF_000298275.1. Classification (NCBI taxonomy): domain Eukaryota; kingdom Metazoa; phylum Chordata; class Mammalia; order Tubulidentata; family Orycteropodidae; genus Orycteropus; species Orycteropus afer. The sequence goes on from NW_006922066.1 coordinate 2,087,778, forward strand.
TGGACCCAAGTAAAATGAAATCCCTGACACCCTCATCTTTTTTTCCTTTTATCATGATGTTGCTTGTTGGTCCAGTTGTGAGGATTGTTGTATTTTTTGTTGGTCCAGTTGTGAGGATTGTTGTATTTTTTATGTCAAAGTGTAATCCATACTGAAGATTGTAGTCTTTGATCTTCATCAGTAAGTGTTTCAAGTCATCTTCACTTTTAGCAAGTAAGGTTGTGTCATCTGAGTATGCAAGTGTTTAATGAGTCTCCCTCCAATCCTGATATCATTTCTTCATATAGTCCAGCTACTCAGATTATTTGCTCAGCATACACATTGTATACGGTGAAGCACAGCCACTTCAAAACCCAACCCATTGCCATCAAGTTGATTCTGATTCATAGCAACACGGCAGGACAAGGTAGAACTACCCCACATGTTTTCATACTCTGTAAATCTTTATGGAAGTAGACTGCCTCATCTTTCTCCCACAGACTGGTTGGTGGGTTTGAACCATCAAACTTTAGGTTAACAGCCAAATGCTTTAATAACTGCACTGTCAGAGTTCCTCAGTCACTGAGGGATCTGAAAATTAAATTTCAATTCACCAGGAGTTTTAGGAAATATTGAACTCATTGTAACAGCACTCTTCATTGTATTTCCCTCATTGTATTCCCCTCATTGTATTCCCCTCATTGTAACAGCTCTTCTCCCACTTCTCTATGGTCACCCTTTCCCTGGATCCTTCTTGTCTATGCATTCCTCCATCCCTGCTTTCTCCCTGTGCAAATGCTTCCCTTCTGATCTATGCTTGATTGTTTTAAGGGATGCATCATCCTGGTGTAGCTGTTCAGGTCATAGGCCTGTCTATACTTTTGCTGAGAGTTAAACCACCAGAGTTAGTTTCATTCCAAGCCTGACGTGTGAATTGGAATTAGTCTCAGAGGTTCCACTAGTCTCTATCCAACTAATAAATCTGACTTCCTTAATGTTTTGGGTTTGTTTGTTTATTTTATTTATTTTTTTTTTTCTTTTCAGTTTTGTTCCACATTTTTTTTCTCCCACTCTATCCAGGATCTTAAATCTTGATCTCTTTCTGAGAAGTTGGCATTGATAGCCAGGCACCATCTAGTTCTTCTGGCCTCGGGGTCATATAGGCTTATGTTCTCATGGTCTATTAGTCCTTCGGATGTTTCCATGCATCTTTAATTTCCTTCATTCTTCTTTGCTCCAGATGGGAAGAAACCAATAGTTACATCTTAGATGGCCACTCACAAGATTTTAAGACCCCATTCACTACTCACAGAAGTAAGATGAACAATATTTTTATATACTATGTTGTGCCAATTGAGCTTAAAGTCTCCCACAACCATGGTCCCCAGCCTACAGGCCTAGTGACTCAATCCCTTGAGGTGCTTAGCTGTGATTAAGAAGCTATCCTAACTTTGCCTTCTTTTAGTCTTAAACAACTTATGGACATTTTTACAGCACATACAAATATGTTTGCAAAAATATCTTTGGTCAAATCTATGTATTGGAAAAAAACAAAAAAACAAACTCACTGTCATCAAGTCAAATCCAACTCACAGTGACCTCTTTTGGGTTTCTGAGGTGGTAAATCTTTATGGAAGTAGATTGGCCAATCTTCCTTCCATGGAGTGGTTGGTGGGTTTGAACTGCGAACCCACCATTTGGTTAGCAGTCAAATGCCTTAGGCCGTATGCCACCAGAGCCCCATATGGTCATGGGTATATTCCCATTTTCCTACCCATAACTGATCTTCTTGCCTGTCTACCTAGATATCTTCCCATCGATTAGTGTTAGCTTTTACTGATAATGCAGCATTGTGTATGAAATCATATTTACCTATATTGCCTGTATCCCTTGTGCAGCAATCCATGTCTTCCTTTTCCTTAGTGATATTGTGCTAGTCACATGCTTTTGTTATATTGCTTTTGCTTTACCCATATCAACACCTGTCTCTTAACAATCCATCCAATGCTGCTTTCTTAAACCTTAAACTTAGTAAGCCTGCAAAACATACTTTTCCATTCAGACTTAAAGGTTCTCAGAACACTGGAAATGTCTCTATATACTCCTGGACAGTGTAGAAGAGAAATGATGTTGTAGCTAAGCAGTTTCCTCAAACACAAAAATTGTTATTATTTTAAATAACGTTGCTCTCACCACCCAAACAATGAAATGAGTTGAGGGAAAATAACACTTGTGCAAAAAAAGTAGTTACTTTCTCATTGAAAATGTATGTTCTTTTTATATTTTAATGTAAATTTAAACAATAGAATTGAACTTGTGGCCCCTAGTAAAAGAAAAAATGTTTTTTGTAGTTTCCTATGAACTTTAGAAAACTAATCTGTTAATAAAATTATCAAAGTACTTATTTTCTTAAATTTTCATATTAAAACAAAATTGGGTCTAGATAATAAAAGTATGCAATGACAAATATGCTGACATTATGACAGTATAGAAGTCTCTGGGTGACATAAATGGTTAAGCTCTCAACTACTAGCAGAAAGTTGCCAATTTGAACAACCCAGTGGCGCCTTGGAATACAGGACTGGCAGTATGCCTCTGAAAGTTCACAGCCCTGAAAACCTTATGGAGCAGTCACCATGAGTCAGAATCAACTTGATGATAACCAACAACAATAACATGACCATGTATAAGATATGATAATATCTTAAAATGTAATGTTTCTACATTAAAAAAAAGTATGCTAGTATTCTATGTGACTTTGCAGTATATAAATATATACATATTTTTATATAATTTCTATTGTGGAAACATATGCTTGTATCAGTTTTTATAGGTGACATGAGTAAGAGATTATTTCCTCACAAGTGGATTTGTAATTCATCTTTCAAAAAATCAAATCTACTAAGTTATAGTTTATATAAATAAAATGCTCCTGTGTTTCACTTTAATGAGTTTAGACAACTCTACACCTGTACAACTGACATCCCGATCAGATATAGAACATATCCATGATCCCCAAGAGTTTACCATGATCTTTTGTAATCCATGACCAATATACCCACTGTGCTCAACAAAATCATCTCAACTTAATACTGTACATTTATTATTTTTTTCTTTTCTAGAACTTTGTGAAAATGCAATCATATAGAATGTACTCTTTGGAGTTTGACTTTTTTGTTCAACCTAATTTTTTTTGAGATTCATTTGTATGCTTGCATATTTCATTAGGTTTATTATTATTATTATTATTATTGATATGTGGCATTCCATTGTATCAAAACTTCACAATGTTCTATGCATTCAACTGCCAGCGACCATTGGATTATTTCTAGTTTTTTGGTTGAGAAGTTTTACGAAGGTTTTTTTTAGATATTTATTTTTAAGTCTCTTGAGTAAGTATGCAGAAGTGGAATGACTAGGTCATACGGTAAGTGTATTTAACTTATAAGAAAATGACAACTGTTTTCCAAAAAGACTGTAACCTATTCTATTGCCTAGCAATCTATGAGAGTTCTGTTTGCTCTACTTGTCACCCTTGATACTGCCAGTCTTTTTAATTTTAGTAAAACCTTGATATGGTTTCTGTGATGACTCTGATTTTTCTGATGAGTAAAAAATGTTAAGCATCTTTTAATATGCTTGTTGGTCATTTCTATATCTCACAACTAGATTTAAAAAAAAAGAAAGAAAGAAAAGAAGTCCTATTTAAAATGGGCAAAATATTTTAAAAGAAATTTCATGAAAAAAATAAATGAATATTCAGAAAGCATATGAAAATATGTTCTGTATCCTTAACCCAGTTAAGTAAATTAATTGCTTAAAGAGAAGACACAAGTATAAAACTTACCACTTTATTAAATGCTAGTTTCACAAGTCCAACAATACTTCTATAAATGTTACAATAACCAGAATTGATGTAAGCCACATAGGAAATTATATTTCCACTTTCCACCATCACTGAAAAAAAAGAGAGAATTTATTATTTCACACATTCTTCTCTATAAGAAATTATTTAAGGTATTCTAATATGACAATAAAAGTCAACATATTTAGCTCAATAACTGTTGTTGTTGTTGTTATGTGCCATGGGTCAAACCCGACTCATAGTGTGGTGTAGTAAATTATTTAGTGTGGCTTTTCTAGCCATAAGTCTTTGTAAACTCTGGTGGAATTTGCTGTGAACAACTGAGGAGCTCCTGACTGAGGAACTCCTGATTGTAAAAGTTATCCACCCGGGGTATTTCTGTTGGGCGCAACACAAAGTAATGTTCTGGGAGGTTCACTCTCTCTCAGGTACTTAGAATTCTGATGTTATGATTGGTTGGTTTTACCACTCTGCCAGCCTCAAAAGGAGGCCTCCTAGAGGCAGAAGAAGTCTCTCTCAGACTGCTGGATGAAGAAGACATGCTGCTGAAAGAGACATGCACTCCTGAGATGCACACTGCTTGGAAAGAGGCATGCATTGCTGAGTGAGACACCAAGGAACACTCACTGTTGGGAGAGAGACTGCGAGAGACTGTTAGAAGAGAGACTGTGGGCTGGGAGAGAGACTGAGCGTTTTTTCTGAACTTGAATTACTTCCCTAATAAACCCCATAATCTGTGAGTTCTGTGTGGCCACTGCAGTGAATTATCTAACCCAGGAGAGAGGTGGTGGGTGCTTTGGGAGGAATGGTTGGTGAAAGGGCTGGAGGAGGCAGCATGTCTGGCCTTGCAGCAATAGGCCTTGGGCTATTGATGGTGATTTTGTTTTCCTCTTGTGGGGTTAGAGGAGGTCAGGAGATGTGACCTCCTTGCCGTTTTTGCACATAGCGACCCCTCCTTGGGTTTCCGAGGCAGTATCTCTATGGAAGTAGATTGCTCCATCTTCCTTCTGAGGGCTGGCTGGTAGGTTTGAACCTCCAGCCTTTTGGTTAGCAGTCAAGTGTCTTAGCCACTATGCTACCACTCAATAACTAATGATGCTAAATTTCCTAATGGTTGCCAATGTATACGCAATATTTGGTATGTGATAAAAGATTTAGGCCTGATATTTATATCTGCAACTTAATACGGATGTATACATTGAGAAATCTATGGCATTAGATTTCCAGTTCTGGTAAAATGTCTGGTGTGGTAGAGGGAGGGAGGAGTGTTAGGTAAGCCCTGATTTGTATCATTTGCTGATTTCTCTTGTGTTAACATTTCCACCATTGCTCTTTAAAGTTTCCAATGCTTTAACAACTGGGTCAAAAAAAGCTTGGAGTATTTAATGACTGACTTTCCAGAACGTGTACAAGCCAGCATCCCTCCCCCACCCTTCCTCCCACATACAACACACACACACACACACACACACACCCCAAAAAAGAATGCCTTCGATATCATACCTGCCTAGTTGAAATCCTATTTGGCCACTTACTATGTGGCCTTAGATAAATTACAATACTTCTCTCAGCTTCATGTTTTTCATCAAAATGTTAAAATTAAGAGTCTGGTGGCATAGTGCCTAAAACATTTGACTGCTAATCAGAAGGCTGGCAGTTCAAAGTGACCAACCATTCCTTGGAAGAAAGTTTGGGCAATCTACTTCTATAGTGATACTGCCTCAGAAACCCAAGGAGGAGTCACTATAAGTTGGATCCGACTCGCCAGCAGTGGGTTTATTCTATACCCTAGCAGTTCTGGTGTTGTAGTGGTTAAGGCATTTGGCTGCTAACTAAAAGGCCAGTAGTTTAAACCCGCCAGCTTCCCTGCAGAAGAAAGATGGGGCAGTCTGGTTCCATAAAGAGTTACAGCCTTGAAAACCCAGTGGGGTCTCTATGAGGTTGAATGAACACCATGGCAGTGAATTTGTTTTTTTGGTTTTATTCTTACCCTAGTAGTCAGGATAGTACAGTAGTTAAGCAGTCTTTTGCTAACAAAACTGTTGGCAGTTGGAACCCACCAACAGCTCCATGGGATAAAGATGTGGCAGTCTGCTTCCATAAAGATTACAGCTTTGGGAACTCTGTGGGGCAGTTCTACTCTATCCTTTAGGGTCACTATGAGTAAAAATTGACTCAGTGGCAGCAGGTTTGGCTTTGGTATTTCATACTTAACAAATACTAATTAAGTGTGTATAAAGTATCTAGTGTGATGTATAGACATAGTATTGCACAAAGAATCATATTATTAACATTAATAATATTTGCTCAAATTTGTGAATCCATCTTATGATCAAGATATACTTGAAGGTGATGTATTATAACATTATTATCAGTGTATTAAAAGAAATTAAAATAAGAAACACCTGATCTAGATAAAATTTTAAATAAGTTATCAACATAATTTTCATTTAAATAATGAGACAATACGGAAATGTATATATTACTATTTCAAAATAATTTTCTGCTTTGTTCATTATGAAACATCAATATCTCTTTCTGAAAACTCCAAACATGACATAACAGTAGTAACCAAAATATAGACACAATAGGCATTTTCTCATGACCTGATAAAGCAGACTGATGTTAATGTTTATAGATAATTACAAAACATTTTTCCAATATTAAAAAAAAATTTCCATTTATTTCACAGTGTAAAAGAATATATATCAATGTAGAATCTGCCAAACACCATACAATGTGGATGAACTTGGAGGATATTATGCTGAGTGAAATAAGTCAGTCACAGAAGGACAAATATTGCATTAGTCCACTATTGTGAAAAGTCAAGGAAAGGTTTATTAATGGAAGGGAATTTTCTTTGTTCATTACCAGGGATCACAGGGGAAGGAGTAAACTCCTAGATAGGTTGAAAAAAATTTATATATATAAATTATATGTATATATGGTATATATATATATTTTATACCATAGATTATTAGTAGTTACCAGGAGGAGGAGGAAAGGGGAAACTTTTGTTTGTGGGGCATTGAGTTTATGTTAATGGGAATAGAATATTTTGGAAAAGTTTAGAAATAATGCTGGCACAACATGAAAAATGTCATCAATGTCCCTGAGCTGTAAATGTGAAAGTTGTTATGTTGGTGAAGTCTTGTGTATATTTTCACCACAATAAAAGTAAAATAAGAAAGTAATAATAATGATAATATATATGAAAAAGAGAAAAATTATTGATGGTATAAAAATAATAAAGATACTAAGAATAGTATATCTCTTTTAAAATTATGTTTTTTTAAAAAAAGAACAAAGTAACAACTGGTAAAAAAAAATAACTTAATACCAAAAAAATTAAAATGAACACAAACTGACCATGGAAAAATACTATAAAATAAATCACAAGTGGCATTTCAATTATTTTGTTGACATGTTTACAAAAAGATGCTTTACCTCTTTCCTCATATAACATTCAAAGTTTATAATGAAAAAAAAATTAAGTTTTGTCTATTGTACTTATCATTTATTTTCTTTAAATGTAAATTATGGTAACACCCTAATGCTCTTGTGATATTTTTCTTACAGCCAAATTATGATATCAAAAGTTATCTTAAGATATGAAAATATAATATGTAGGCTGAATTATGTGTACATATTATACCTGTTTCTGTCAAGTTGATTCCAACTCATAGTGACCCTCTAGGACAGAGTCAAAATTCCCCATAAGTTTTCCAAATCTGTAATCTTTACAGAAACAGCCTACACTATCTTCTCCTTTGGAGTGGCTGGTGAATTTGAACTACTGATCTTTCAGGTAGCGCTATGCCACCAGGGTTCCTTTTACATTGTACAGACAGATTTTACTCTTAAAAGCAAAAGGTACTCTTCTGTCAAAAGGTTCTATAATAGTGGAGCCTATTTGACTTCTTTTAGTCAATCAATGAGGATATAAAGGAAGGTATAGTATCCTGGCAAGGTAAGGAAAGGACACACTTAAACAAACACTAACAAACCAAACCAAGCCAAACTCACTGCTGTTGAGTAGATTCCGACTCATAGCGACCCCCCCTTGGGTTTCCGAGGTAGTATCTCTACAGAAGTAGACTGCCCAGTCTTCCTTCCAAGGAGTGGCTAGTGGGTTTGAACCACCAGCCTTCTGGTTAGCAGTCAAATACCTTAGGCACTGCACCAGCATAGCTCCTTACACTAAGGAAACCAATTGCTCTTAATTATCAAAGCTGCAATACAATAAAGCTTTTCTTGAAAGCAAAACCTTATGTGAATCACAGAGAAGCATATGTAACATCCAAAACGATGAAGCCCATTGCACTTTTCTGTGTTGAAGGCAAGTTTTCAGTAGAAAAGCTGAACTAATACAGCTAAAATTCTCAAGCAATCTCATTCCATAGAAGAGACATATGTTGCTGCTGTTGTTATTGTTGTTAGGTGCCACTGAATCATGCCCGACTCATAGCAACCTTTTGTACAACAGAATGAAACAGTGCTCAGTCCTGTGCCAGTCTTATGATCCCTACTATACCTGAGCCCATCGCTGCAGCTACTGTGTCAATCCATCTTGTTGAGGGCCTTCCCCTCTTTCGCTGACCCTCCACTTTGCCAATCATGACATCCTTCTCCAGAGAATGGTATTTTCTGATAATATGACCAAAGTAGATGAGACAAAGGCTGGCCATCCTTGTTTCCAAGTAGCATTCCGGCTGCACTTCCTCCAGGACAGATTTGATAGTTCTTTCAGCACTCCACAGTACTTCCAGCATTCGTCCCCAACACCACAACTCAAAAGCTTCAACTCTTCTTCCATCTTCCTTATTCATTGTCCAGCTCTCACATGCATAGGAGGCAATTGAAAATACCATGCCTTGGGTTAGGTGCATCTTAGTCTTCAAGGAGATATATTTTCTCTTCAGCGCTCAAAAGAAGTCTTTTGCAACAGATTTTTCAGCAATTCCTTCAGTGCAGCTTGGATTTCTTCCTTCACTACCATTGATTCTTGACCATATGCCACCTCCTGAAAGAATGATCATCCACCAATGCCTTTTGGTACAGTGACTCTGTGTATTCTGTCTATCTTCTTTTGATGTTTCCTGCATCAATCAATATCTTTTGATGTCTTGACTGCTGCCTCCATTGGCATTGATTGTAGAACCAAGTAACATGACTTTGACAGCTTCAGTCATTTCTTCAGTCATCGTGATGCTGCTTATTGGTCTAGTTGTGAGGATTTTTGTTTTCTTTATATTGAGGTTTAATCCATACCTCAGACTGTAGTCTAATCTTCATCAGTAAGTGCTCCAAGTCATCCTCACTTTCAGCAAGCAAAGTTGTATCATCTGTGTATCTCAGGTTGTTAATGAGACTTCCTCCAATCCTGATGCCATGTTTGTCTTCATATAGTCTAGCTTCTCAGATTATTTGCTTAGCATACAGATTGAATAAGTATGGTGAAAGGATATAACCTTTACACACTCCCTTCCTGATGTTAAAGCATGCAGTATCTCCTCGTTCTGTTCAAATGACAGCCTCCTGGCCTATGTACAGGTTCCTCATGAGTACAATTAAGTGGTCTGGAATTCCCATTCTTCTCAATGTTACCCACAATTTGTTATGATGCACACAATTAAATGCTTTTGCTTAGTCAAGAAAGCATAAGTAAACAACTTTCTGGTATTCTTTACTTTGAGCTAAGATCTATCTGACATCAGCAATGATATCCCTCATTCTACATCCTCTTCTGAATCCAGCTTGCATTTCTGGAAGTTCTCTGTCAATATACTGCTGTAACCGCTTTTGAAATATCTTCAGTAAGATTTTACTTGTGAGCAATATTAATGATATTGTTCAATAATGTCCACATTCTGTGCGATCACCTTTCCTTGGAATGGATACAAATATGGATCTCTTCCATTCAGTTGACCAGGTAGCTGTCTTCCAAATCTCTTGGCATAGCTGAGTGAGTGCCTCCAGCGGGGCATCCATTTGTTGAAACATCTCAGTAAGTATTCTGTTAATTCCTGGAGCCTTGTTTTTCAGCAATTCCTTCAGTGCAGCTTGGATTTCTTCCTTAAGTACCATTGATTCTTGATCATATGCCAGCTCCTGAAAGAATGATCATCTACCAATTCCTTTTGGTATAGTGACTCTGTGTGTTCTGTCTATCTTCTTTTGATGTTTCCTGCATCAATCAACATATTGCCCATGGAATCTTTCAATATTGCAATTTGAAGATCAAAGTTTTTCCTCAGTTCTTTCAGCTTGAAAATGCCAAGTGTGTTTTTCCCTTTTGGTTTTCTAACTTTACACATTTTCATTATCTTTACACATTTCATTATCATATTGACTTTGTCTTCTTGAGCTGCTGTTTGATATCTTCTGCTCAGCTCTTTTATCTTATAGATTCTTCCATATGCTTTAGCTACTCTCCATTCAAGGGCAAGTTTCAGTCTCTTCTGACATCCATTTTGGTCTTTTCTTCTTTTCCTGTCTTTTGAATGCCCTTTTGCTTTCTTCGTGGATGATGTTCTTGATGTCATGCCACAATTCCTCTGGTTTTTGGCCATTGATGTTCAGTGCATCACATCCATTCTTTAGATGGTCTCTAAATTCAGGATGTATATAATCATGATCATGTTTTGGCTGTCATGGAATTCTTTTAACTGTCTTTAGCTTCATCTTGAACTTGCATAGGAGCAATTGATGGTCTGCTCCACAATCAACTCCTGGCCTTGTTTTGGCTGAAGATATTGAGCTTCTCCTTTGACTCTTGCCAAAGATGTAGTCAATTTGATTCGTGTGTACTCCATCTGGTGAAGTCCACGTGTATAGTCACTGTGTTGTTGAAAAAAGGTATTCACAATGAATAAGTCATTGGTCTTGCAAAATTCTTTCATGTCATGTCCAGCATTATTTCTATCAATAAGGCCATATTTTCCAACTACCAGTGATTCTTTTCATTTCCAACTTTTACATTCCAATCACCAGTGATAATTAACACATCTTGATTGCATGTTTGGTCAATTTCATATTGCAGAAGTTGGTAAAAATGGTCAATTTCCTCATCTTTGGCTTTGGTGGTTGGTGAAAAAATTTGAATAATAGTACTATTAACTGGTCTTCCTCATAGGTGTGTGGATATTATCCTATTACTGACAGCATTGTACTTCAGGATAGATTTTGACACATTCTTTGTGATGATGAAAGCCATGCCATTCTTCTTCAATTTGTCATTCACAGAATAGTAGATCATGTGATCATCTGATTCAAAATGACCCAAACCAGTCAATTTCTGCTCACTAATGTCTACAAAATAAATTTTAATGCATTCTATTTCATTTTTGACAACTTCCCATTTTTGTAGATTCATACTTCATACATTCCATGTTCCTATTATTAATGGATATTTAAAGCTGTTTCTTCTCATCTTAAGATGTGCCACGCCAGCAAATGGGGGTCCCAAAAGCTTTACTCTATCCACATAATTAAGGTCAGCTCTATCCTGAGGAGGCAGCACTTCTCCAGTCATATTTTGAGTGCTTTCTGACCTGAGGGGCTCATCTTCCAGCAATATATCACACAACTTTTCAGGGCTATTCATACAGTTTTCCAGTAATATATAAGACAGTAGTTCACTGTGATTCATAAGGTTTTCACTGGCCAATTCTTTGGGAAGTGAATGGCCTCTTCCTTCTTCTGAGTCTGTCTTTGCCTGGAAGCTCCACTGAAACCTGTCCACCATGGATAACCTTGTTAGCATTTGAAACACCAGTGACATAGCCTCCAGCCTCACAGCAACACTCAAGCCACCACATTATTAAAAATGACAGACAGTCAGTCTCCCTTAGCTGTTCCAATTGTTCTGATCATCCTGATCATCTAGGTAAACATCCCAAATTCAATGGCATTATCAAAAAACTAGTGCTCAGACGGCTCCCTTGTTACCCTCCCGAGAGAGACCAGGTCTCCGGGAGCAAGGTAAGCACAGGCATAGCACAGAGTAGCAGGCCGGAAGAGCAGGAGAAAGGGGTAAAACCCAGTCACTAGTGCTCAGACGGCTCCCTTGTTACCCTCCCAAGA
>NW_006922066.1:2103151-2109487 GCF_000298275.1 Orycteropus afer afer
GCTATGAGTCGGAAACGACTCGACGGCACTTAACAACAACAACAACAACAACATCACAAACTATGCATCTTCCTATTTAAAATAAATAAGAAATATTCAATATTAATATTATTGTTTTGACTAGAAGAAAAACAATACCAATTATATCTAAAATTCTTAAATGCACCCCTGTATTGTATTTTTTCTACTGTTCTTCATTCTGGCTCTAATCTTACTTCCCAATCCTAAGTATTTATGTGGGTGACATCAAGATAAATGTTGTCACCTGCATATCCTTTCCTCTGAGTTACAACAAATGAAAAATAACATAGATAGATCTACATAACTATGTTACTATTTTCAGTGTAAATATTTAATCATGGAAGAGAGAGGTGAAATTGTACTCATATTCTTTAAAGGTCATATTCATTAATATTCAGGAAATAAATTTGAATTTATATTTAAAAGTTGTTGTTGTTGTTATATGCCGTTGAGTCGTCTCCAACTCACAGTGACCCCTCCTTGGGTTTCTGAGGCAGTATCACTATAGAAGTAAATTGTCCAACCTTTCTTCCAAGGAGTGGCTGGTGGGTTTGAACCGTCAACCTTCTGGTTAGCAGTCAAGTGCCTTAGGCACTATACCATCAGAAAAGTTAGATTACAAATATTCTAATCAAAACTCAGATTTAACATCTTAGACCCTCAAAGCATTAGACAGTTATGAAAAGAACAAACTTTATTTTACCTTATGGCAAATAAGAAGGAAGAAAATCAGAAGGATTCAAGGACATGATTAACAGGCTACTAAGCTTTTTTTTTTCCCTTTCTCCTGCCTTGCTTATTATATAGCAGAAAAGTAACATTTCCTCTTATATAAAAAACAAGTTTATGCCAATTTTCAGATCAGTTAGAAACCAAAATACTTATGATAAGAAGTATAATTCCTACTGACTATTAGCGTTATTAGCATTAGCACTGGGATAGTTAAAGTCTCAGTTTAAATGAAAAGTAGTAATTAGAAAGATTGCTAAAGGACATCCTTTTAATCAAATAAACCCCAATCTATTAGTCTAACAGACCAAAAGTAATTTTGAAACAGAGGTGTACCTGAGGATCAGCAAGTTTGATGCAATGTCAAGCAGACATGAATCAATTGAATAAATATGAATTTTCCTTATAGAACTAGAAAACTAAGTAAAAAACAGTATAAAATATTGCAAATCAATGCCATTTTTCAGTCTTTTTTTTTCCCTTTGGGAGAATTTTGAAGAACAAATGTCTCTTCTAATTATACTTAAAGTATATTTTATAATGTCATCAACAATGAAGTTGATTAGAAAGGGCTTTATATTTACAGAATAGCTATGTAGGGTTCAAGCTACAGGAAGTTTAATCAATATTAAATTCTTTTCCCTTCATTATTAAAAAAAAAATGTGTGTTTATAAATAGAGATAGTAGTTATGAATAAGGAGAGACAAATTCTAAATGGAAATGTCTATCAGAAGTATTAATCATTAATCAATTACCTAATTTACATTTATTCTTTGCCTTCTAAACTCCATGACACATTAAAATAGGTCTTCCTTCTGAAAAGTGAACAGTATACCCACTTCTCACTTACTGACATGATTTGGTTCCAAAGTTCAGGTCATTAAATGGAAATCAGTATTAGTGAAAATGAAGATCACAAAATAGAGGATGACTACATTATTACATAATTACCAAATTATATTGTTACATAAGTGCCAAACCCCTGAGAATCTGGCCCAGCCAAGATGACACATAACTTTAACCATCACAGCCAGCTTTACTTTGCCTCAACCCTCAGTGTTCATTACTGTCAGACATACTTCACTAATGTGCAAAATAGTCAGACTGTAGATATTTTACTGTTGTTCTAAATGCAAAATGTTAACTAACAAGTTAGTCAATAAGTGAGGGGTAGGTGTCAATATAACACATTCTAGTGTATACTAAGTACCTGTCACTTTACATAAGAAATAAAAACATAATAATAATATTGTCTCTAGGCTTATGAATTTGTATTTTGGGAAGGCATTACATATAAATCCAGTAATTACTGATGGAAGAGATCCATAAAAATGAAGATGGAAGAAAATTTTTTAAATGGCTCTGACTATTCCAAGAAGAATATTTACAAAAATGACTACACTTATAGAGTTACTTATGGCCTTGGTGATAGAAATGATGCTGGAGACCACATGATAGAATTTTGCATGTCCACAGAATTATTCATTGCAAATAAATTTTCAACTATCCAGTAACTATACATGTGGACCTCACCAGATGGAATACATAGGAATCAAATTGACTACATCTGTCAAAAGAGATGATAGAGAAGCTCAATATCATGCATCAGAACAAGGACAGAAAGCAACTATAGAAAAGACCATCCATTGTTCATGTGCAAGTTCACATCAAAGCTGAAAATAATTAAAACAAATCCATAAGACCCAAATAATGAACTTGAGCATAGACCACTTGAATTTAGAGGCCATCTCAAGAACAGATTTGATGCATTGAACACTAGGGACTAGAGACCAGAGGAATTGTGGGAAGGCATCAAAGGCATTGTACGTGATAAAGCAAAGGGCCATTAAAAACACAGACAATAAAGAAAAGGTGATAATGAATGTCAGGAGAAACTCTGACACTTGCTCTTGAATGTTGAGTAGCTAAAGCAATTGGAAAAATGATGAAGTAAAAGAGCTAAAAAGATTTCAAAGGGCAGTTTGAGAACACAAAGTAAAGTGTTATAATAAAATGTTCAAAGACTTGGACTTAGAAAAACAAAAGAGAAAACATGTTTGGAATTTCTCAAGCTGAAAGAACTGAGGAAAAAAAATCAAGACTTGAGTTGCAATATTGAAGGATTCTATGGGCAAAATACTGAACAATGCAGGAAGCATCAAAAGAAGATGGAAACAATACACAGTCACTGTACCATATAGAGCTGGTTGATATTCAACCATTTCAGGAGGTAGCATATGACCAAGAACCAATGGTACTGAAAGTAGTTCAAGGTGCACTGAAGGCAGTGGTGAAAGACAAGGCTCCAGGAATTGAGGAAATACCAATGAAGATGTTTCAACCATGCTGGAAGAACTCACTCTATGAGTTGTCAACTCAAATTTCTATGCCAAGAAATTTGCAAGACAGCTACCTGGCCAACTGACTAGAAGAGATTCACATTTGCACCAATCCCAAAGAAAGGTGATCCAACAGAATGCAGACATTGTTAAACCATATCATTAATAGCAAGTAAAGTTTTACTGAAGATAACTCAGGATACAGATAACTGCAGGAGTACATTGACAGAGAACTGCCAGAAATTCAAGCCAAATTCAGAAGAGGATGTGGAATGAGAGACATCATTGCAGTATCTGATGTATCTTGGCTGAAAGCAGAGAATACCAGAAAGAGGTTTACCTGTGTTTTATTGACTATGCAAAGGCATTCAATCATGTGGATTGGAACAAATTATAGATAGCATTTCCAAGGACATTTAATCATGCTTATGTGGAACCTGTACATAAACCTAGGGGCAGTCATTCTAACAGAACAAGGGGTTTAAAATAATGAAAGGCGTGCATCAAAGTTGTATCCTTTCACCAAGTTTATTTAATCTGTATGCTGAGCAAATAATCTGAGAAGCTGGTATATATGAAGAAGAATGTGGCATCAGGTTAAGAGAAAGACTCTTTAGCAACTTGTGATATACAGATGACACAACCCTGCTTGCTGAAAGCTAAGAGGACTTTAAACATTTAATGATGAAGATCAAACACTAGAGCCTCCAATAGAGATTACACTCAAATATAAAGAAAACAAAAAACCCTCACAATTGAGCCAATTAGAAGCATAAATGGAGAAATGGTTGAAGTTGTCAAAGATTTCATTTTACTGGGATCAACAATCAATGCCCGTGGAAGCTGCAGCCAAGAAATACAAAGAGGCATTGAGCAGATTTGCAGCAAAAGACCCCTTTAAAGTGTAAAAAGCAAAGATGATACTTTGAGGACTAAGGTGTGCCTCACCCAACCATGGCATTGAAATATCCACCTCAGAAGGGTGTGAAAGCTGAATTACGAATAAGGAAGACCAAAAAAGAATTGATGCCATTGACTAGTGGTGTTGATGAAGAATATTGAATATCTCCTGGACTGCCAAAAAAACAAACAAATCTGTCTTGGAAGGAGTACAGCTAGAAAGCCCCCAGAAGTAAGTCCATGTTATCAGGAGGGAACTGTCTCTGGAGAAAGACATACTGCTTGGTAAATAGAGGGTCAGAGAATAAAAGGAAAATCCTCAGGGAGACAATTAACACAGTGGCTGCAACACTGGGCTCAAACACAGCAATGATTGTGAGGATACTGCAGGACCAGGCAGTGATTTATTCTGTTATACATGAGATTACTATGAGTTGGAAGTGACTCAGCACTTAAAAACAACAACATATAATTATTTCTCAGAAATTATTGAAATATGACTGGTTACTTGGAGGAAAATTGGGCAGATTTTGTGTTAGAGTCCTCTCCTTCATATCACTCTACTAATTTTCTCCATCCCACCCTTGTCCTCAAGTAGGAACAAATGCTGGGAATATGGAACCATGCACTGCTCAAACCAGAAAAGTTTATCCAGATTTGATGCCCACCAAGTAGTAACAGCCTTACCTCACCTCCATCACATCCTTCAAATCACTTCAATATCTATGTGACTATTTTATACTACAGTTTAACCTGTACATCTTACCTCCTTTACTCTACTCTGCTTTTTCTTTCCTTTCTTTTTGAATAGTCCTTGAATACCTGGGTGGTGCAAATGGTTATCACTCTTGACTGTTAACCAAAAGGTTGGAGGGTCAAGTCCACCCAGAGATGCCATGTAGAAAGCTCTGGTTGTCTGCTTCTGAAAACACAGCTATTGAAAATCCTATCAAGCACAGTTCTACTTTCACATACATGGGCCACCGTATGTCATAATTGGCTGGATGGTAACTAGTATTGGTAATGATTGTTAACCATGTAACATACTAATTTATCAGTTTCTTTATTTATGGTGTCTATTTCTTTCTATTGCTCGTTAAATACTTTAGCCATTAAATGATAAGTTCCATCAAAGCAAGGATCTTCACCTGTTTTTCTTTTCACCCATATGTCTATAGAGTAGGGATTCAATAAACATTTTTTGAATAAATGCTGAATGTCTGCAAGTTCTCAATATTAAATTTCAGTTTCCCTCAAGAGGTTAGTTGAGCAGATAGTAAACTCAAATTATGGTGGCTTAGATTTTCATGAAACACTTCCCCAAGTGGTACAACTGAAAAAGCTGGAATATAAATATATATATATATGTATACATATATATATATGTATATATGTATATGTGTGTGTGTGTGATGTATGTTATATATATATATATATATATATGTTGATAGAAAAGGAACAAAATTTTTCAAAAACTAGGAATAGAAGAAGGTGCTCAATCACAGCACAATAAAGTCCTGGAGCCCGTGGCAAAGTCAATGTGAGAGATCAGACTGTGGACATCTTCCTACACAGGCCCTCAAAAGGCAATAATCTCAGTGGGAAATTGCTTAAGTTAATTTCATTAATAACATTACATATTTTTTCATATTATTTTCTGAGTCACAACATTATAAGTCAAAAAATTCTCATTTCAAAGGCCTATGCATTTTAATTTTAGTTTATTTGAACAAAACTTTTAAATATGAGCAGTCACCTCTGCAGGCATCAAACTACTAGTTCTTTATCTTCAATAGTCAATAGATTAAATTATTCTTTCCTGTACTTACCCTTTATCAGTATCTACTTTGCAACTATTTGCCTCCAATTGCTAAAATGATTTTACTGGTCAATAATTTTGATCACATAAATTTTACCATTGTGTATATGGTTGAATCTGCTAAAAATTCTCTTTTAAATTCAAGACTGAGATTTTTTACACAGTAATGTAATACAATAATTCATCTGTACTTTGTTTCAATAAATGAATACGTATTTTGCATTCAAATTTGGTACAATTTATAATTTTAATAAAATATGAGGTAATAATTTTTGTCTCAAATTGATTAAATTCCCAAACAATTGTTGAAAAGTCCATCCTGTCCCTATTGATTTGAAATGCTCCTACTATTACATAATAAATTCATATAGTTATTTTTATTATGATGTCAGTGAAGATTTACAGAGCAAATTCACTTTCCATACAGCAGCTCACATATACTTTGTCTCATGTCATTGACCACAGTTTACCACAATGCAACAGCTCCCCTCCCACTTCCTCCCCATAGTTACCTCTTCCCAGTGACC
>NW_006922066.1:2113897-2124908 GCF_000298275.1 Orycteropus afer afer
TTATCTCTTCCAAGTAAAATATAAGATGCTGAATATTTCACATTTATCCCTTCAGATGTTCTGTCTTTCTGTACTCTGCTCTTTGTCCTAGGATACCATCATTATAGACTTAGTTAAGCAAAAAAAAAAAAAAAAAACCCTGTATTCCTTTGGCTTTGGCTTTGGCTTTGGCTTTTGCTTGGATTCAGTCTATGGGAGGCAAAGGATGGGAAATGGAAATTACAGAAAGGAGAAGTCAGTATATTTATTCTCCCATCCACCTCTGTGATGGTTTGTATTGTGATGGTTTGCATTGCAAAGGCTGTATACTTGGCACCAAAAACCACAACTATAAGAAAAGGCCTATAAATAAAGATGTAGTCACGTTCTGATAATGCCATCCTCTCCCTTGATCTTTTAGACCTAGCTGTGGTAGTGGTTTCCTGGTATCAATAGTCCCTAAATTAATCATACCCTCACATTCATAAGTAGTTCCTTTCTTAAATTCTCCTTTATCATCTTTATTGAATTTTTCATCTATTTATTATCAGAATCCTGAATACCTAGAATTTTCTCTTCAAGTCCCATAAGATATCAGATTAAGATATTGAATGGGTGTCAATTGAATTTGTACATTAATTTAGGTGGAATTATATGATTATGAACAGATAACCCAAGATCTATTTCTTCAAGTCCACTTTATATCATTCCAAAAACTTAAATACCTCACAAAGAACTTGCACTTTTCCTGCTTAGTTCATTTCTGGATATTTAAAATTTTGATACTCTTTTAACTGATGTTTCTCATTGTTTTTTATAGTTATTGTTTTTACATAAATTATTATTTACTTAATGTAAAAAATTAAAACTGACTTTTGCTGACATAACCAAAAAGAAAGTTTTGAGAAAATGACTAACATTTAATCCAAAGTCACTTGCATTTGAGTGTGAGGGCAGAGTCACAGAATTAAGCAAGTCTAATCATTGTTGAACTCAAAAGTTATATTCCACGAGGAAAAGTAGTACTGAGCAAATTCATGTTAGATGCCAGATAGACAGAGGATCTCCTTTTGCCAAAATGAGTAGATCACTACAGGAAAAGTTAGTTGACATTACCAAACAATTGACTACACGCTTGTTGTTAATGTGCCGTCAAGTCGGCTCCGACTCATAGCGACCCCTCCTTGGGTTTCCGAGGCTGTATCACTACAGAAGTAGGATTGCCCAACCTTCCTTCCGAGGAGTGGCTGGTGGGTGTGAACTGCCAGTCTTCTGGTTAGTAGTCAAGTGCCTTAGGCACTATGCTACCAGAGCTCCTGACTACACGCTAGGCAAATAGAAATAATTGAAAGGACACGTTACCTTTTCTTTTTTCTAGCACTGTGATGAATCTAGATATATATGGAAGGTTGGATATTAAATATGTAAGGTAAGTGTAAATATTTCATGTCACTAAGAAACTTCATGTTAGGGAAAGTAAACATTTGTTTTCAGTCTGACATTTTACATAGAAATAAAATTGAAATAGCAATTAAATGAAATGACAAAACAACCTTATATCACACACTTCTTGGAGAACTAAATGAGATAATCTAACTCAATCTGCAAGAGACAGTGCTTTGTAAACCAAATAGCTCTAAATTAGTAGAAGGAAAGTACTTTCATATTGACATAGAAAAATAAAAAGTTCTCGGTTTTCAATTCTGATATTTTATCATTTTAAATATCTAATAATAAATTCTAGTTAATTATGGTAATTGTTCATTTTATAAGGGCAACACTGATTAGTTACTTCATCCTGCCATTGCCTAATCATCTATATTCATTGCAATTCAATTACTTAAGCAGCATTATTTTGGAGTTGACTAAGCATATGGTAATTCACCTTTTCTGCAGGCAGTTTCCAGATTATGAATGAGTTCTGTTCCTAAGTCTGCATTTAAGTCAAATTTGTAGATACTTTGGAACATTTAGGTATGTTTTGTCTGTAACATCAGTTAGACTAATGTTTGTCTTAGCACATACTATATACTGTACCTTCCTACTATGCATAAAAAAATTAAAGAAACACTTCTACCTACACTAAAGATCTTTAACATAATAATACAGTAATAATAATAATAATGTTTTGATGCACATGACAAAGTAGCACCCATTTGTTGTTTTGAACTTTTTATGAACCTTAAATTTTTAACTGAGGCTTTATGGGAACTGGTTCATAACAATGTATTACACATAAGTCAGAGGTTTGCAGCCCTGGGACTGCCTGTACATACCATACTTTATGATTAAAGTTATTCATTACTTGAGATAGTTTAACTGATTAATTTCACAGTAATTACTTTTAATTCAAGAGCTATTTCGGGTATATCTTAAAGTAATCATGGCAACTGTAGGTAAACCATTTGAAGTAAATGTACTTTATTACATGCCTTCAGCACCTCAGTTATATTAAACTCAAATTAGTTCAATTATTTTATATAACTATTATGAAAAATCACATTTCAGTACATCTACTAATGATACAGCCTTCATTTTTTGTACATTATTCTTCTGACAATAAAAAAACTGATTTTTTTTTCAGTATTTCTCAAAATAT
This sequence comes from Orycteropus afer afer, assembly GCF_000298275.1. Lineage (NCBI taxonomy): Eukaryota > Metazoa > Chordata > Mammalia > Tubulidentata > Orycteropodidae > Orycteropus > Orycteropus afer. The sequence continues at coordinate 2,116,476 of NW_006922066.1, forward strand.
CTTAAAAAAACATGGTTTAGCTCATTTCCATTTTGTAAAGTGGAATATTAATGTTTTTCTTATATATTTTGTGGATTTTCCTATATTAATCTTCTTTTATAATAATTTATTTGATTATTTTATTCTTATATTGTTTTCCTCTTAATCATATTATTATAATATATTTAAAATTATTTAATGTCATATAAATTTACTCATGTCCTTCAAATTTTCATTTCATTTTGAACTTAAATCACTTCATCCCAGTATTAATAGCAAAGTTAAAATAAAACAGAAAACAACAAATGCTAGGGAGAGTGTGGGGAGACTGAAACCTTCATACACTGCTGATAGGAATGTAAAATGGTATAACCACTGTGGCAAGCAATTTGGTACTTCTTTAAGAAGTTAGAAATAGAAATATAATATGATGCAGCAATCGCACTAGAAACATATCCTAGAGAAATAAGAACCATGACAAAAACAAATATATATATACACTCATATTCATTACAACCTTATTTCCAATAGCAAAAAAATGGAAACAACCTAAGTGTCCATCAACAGATGAATGGTTACACAAACTACGGTACACATACACAATGGTATACAATGCAACATTAAAGAATAACAATGAATCTGTGAAATGCCTCATAACAAGGATGAACATAGAGGGCATTATGCTGAGTGAAATTAGTCAATCACAAAACCTGGAAAAATATATCATATAGATATAACAGTAGATGTCTCCAATGGCATAAATATAGGTTACATAAACTTTGTACTTGTCCTCTCAAAATATGTACATTGAATATATATTGTCTTCATACTTACATAAAGGAAAACATTTTTAGCTGAATTTGAAAACAACTGATTCTTAACTAATATCTAGTAGAAGCACAGTATAGCATAGTATAATTACAGAATAAAAGATATATTGCTTTTAAAATTTAACCTCTAAGTAACTATTTTTTGTTACTTATTTGTCAAAACATTCCTTGAATTACACACACACACGCTACATTACACACATCCACTCATATGTCCTATCTACCAAAAGACAGTTTGTTCACTTGCTTGAAACCCTGAAAATCATTGATCTAAGGGAGATGGCAAGTCATTTTAACTCTTTGACAAAATAATTAACCTCTGTCCAAAACTTCAGAGTTATTAGAAATATTTTTAGTTACATGTTTTTATAGAGGTCTCAAAAATGTATGTCATTTTCCAAGTTTGAAAACTGGTTCTTATTACCATCCAATCTAAAACTGCAACCACTGAAACAAAAGAAATATTAAATCATTTAATTTACTCAAATAATTACTACACATTTCTTAACATGTACAAAACACTGTTGAACCTGTTCTTTAAAAGCCTCCAATATAGTTTAACTTGACAAGGCAAATAATGAAAAATAATGCATCTATAAGTGAGTTAAATAGCATTAGGTTCCAAATCATGTTTTTACTTTTTTTTTTTTTTTTTTGGTCTTTCTTGGAGTTAAAAGAACATCTATCACAGTGTCATGTAATTCAAACAGCAGACACCCAATATTTTTTGTTGTTGTTGTTCATATGGTGTGAAATCTGGACTTGGTTTTGAAATGTGTCATTATTCTAAGAAGCTTTCAAGCTTTTTATTTATTCAGTACATATTAAAATAGTGCAATTTTCTCTGGTAATTTTTTTTTCCTTATATTTTGTAACTTTTTATTTTGCTCAAAAGAACATAAAATTATTTTGTTGCTGTTCATTTTTTTTTCCCCTCAGATGGAGCTCATATAGGTTATTTTATTTTTGAGTGTCTTTCTGAGCTCCATTTATGTGAAGTAAAACTACAAGTACTGTTAATGGGAAAGAGAATTGCATCCATTTCCTGTGGTTTAATCACTAACACCGGAAAGGTATTTATAATAATGTGAAAAACACCTCACAACAACATGAAGCTTATCACCTTTTCAGTGGTCTCCAATTGTGTTGTTTAAGTTGGCCGTGTTCACTTCCACATCAGGCATTAATTCATTACCTTTTCTTTGCATCTTCCTCCACCACCTCACTTCATCACCTTTTCAGTGGTTCCAATTGTGTTGCTTAAGTTGGCCGTGTGTACTTCCACATCTGGCATTAACTTACTACTTTTTCTTTGCATCTTCCTCCATCACCTCACTTCTGAAACTACTCTCTTGAAGGTAACTCGTGTTATTCTGAATATGAATTAAATATTATTTTTCTCAATCAAAATGCTTCATGTTCTCTCTGCATTGGAAATGAGGGAGTATCTCTGTCCTGACAAATTCTTCTCCCTTGAATTCTATTAGCACTGTATTGTGCACATTCTAGCCTTACTTTTATCATCTCAAGATTTTGTGGACTCTTCTTTTAATTCCTTAAAAATGTCTTGTTACAAGATGTTTTCATTATCATTGTTCTATTTTCTCTATACAATAAGCCTTGGCTTTCTCAGAACTCTCTTAAGGTTAGATGTCAGCTTACCACAAAACTCAGGTGGCAAGTTGCAAGTTACAAAGAGCAACGGTACATTAAATTGTAATTGAAGCCACCTTCCCGACTACGGACCTCCTTGCTCTGAAAATGGACTTGGTGCAATCGATATTTCTGGAGTTGTGTCAATTTCTAGTTTGATGTCAGATCTCTTCTCCTCCCTCACTCAATAAAAAAATTGGCAGATAAATCTCCTCTCAGTGAGTGCCTCTAGCCTTCCCATTTAATTATTTTGCAGAATTCTACTGTCTTTTCTGTCTCCTCAGGTAATTTTTGAGCTGCAATCAATCATTAGTTATTTTCCTAATATTACCTCTCTTGAGTTACCCATAAATGTCCAAGTTCCTTCCAAAAGGTTTATCTCTAGAGACTATTGGTGAAAGAGGCAACATAGACTAGGGGTGAAGGCTTGAAAGAAGGCTGCCAGAATCCTCATCTCAGCTCTACCAGATATTAGCTAAGTGGCCAGGGACAAATGACCTAAGTATTGTGGGTTTCAGTTTTCCTGTATATAAAATAAGGATAGTAACAGTTAAAAGTTATTATTTAAAAAATATTATTTAGAATTTATTGATTATGAATAGCTTAAAACAATATCTTGTATCTGGTAAATACTGGGAGAAATTTTATTCTGATGCATGTTCTGGTACATGCTACCACAGTGATCTTAAAACCATTATAGTTAATGAAATAAGCCAAGTACAAATATTACATGATCCCACTTATATGAAATATCTAAAATAGGCAAATACATTGAGACAAAAGATTTGTGGTTCCCAGAGGAAGTAGGAGGGAAAAATGGGAAAAAAGTCATAAAATATCCTCAGATGAGGGTCAGTGAATAGGATTATACTCTAGAGCAAGGATAGATTCAGTGGAGGCTAATCTTGCACAGATACCAGTGATACAAATACCCATAATCCTTACAGAAACAACAGAATATAGACATACAGTAATCCCTCACAGACAGCCAGACACTGTGGGAGAGAGATTCAGTGGATCGACTGACTCAGGACCATAGTACTGGGGAACACCAGACTCAACTGGCATAACAAAATACATAAAGGTCTTATTCCTCATCCTACATTGGTGAGTAGTGACTGGGGTCTTAAATGCTTTCAAGCAGCCATCTAAGATGCAGCTAATGGTCTTCTACCATAAGAAGTGAAGAAGAGTGCAAAATCCAAGGGCATTTGGAAGCAATCAGCCCTAGGACATGATGGACCTTGAGACCACAAGAAGTAGATAGTACACATCTACCAATGCCAACCACTCAGGAAAGGATCAAATCTGGAGATCCTGGATAGAGTGGGAGGAAAAATGTGGAACAAAATCCAAAAACACAATAATGACCAGAATTACTGGTTGGATGGAGTCTGGTGAGCCCCCAATACTATGATCCTGGGATGCATTCTGGGCCTGGGATAAAACTCATTCCCAGGGGCTGGCTCTCAGCCCAATAGTAAACAAGATGTACATGCAGACCACTCAACTTAGGGTGATGCACCCACATACTCTACGGAGATGCATCCCTTGCAGCAATCGACCAAAAGGCACTAGAGGGGCAACATTCACATGGAGGCAATGCAGGACAAATAGGAGTGCATAACTACGAGGGGCCGGGTGGGGGGGTTGCGGGCCAGGGAGGGGAGGAGACTGGATTAGGGTTGGGGATGGTAAATGGGGAGTGAAACTAAATGTACATGAAATATTGAATGTAAAACAAACTGCTCTGTAAGCTTGCACCTAAAGCAAAATTTAAAAAAAAAAAAAAAAAAAGTGGAAAAAGTTAGTTTCGTACAAGAAAAAAAGAGAGAAAAAAAAATAGTTCAAAAGAAATCTAAAACAAGAATAAGAAAAATAGAAAACAAAAATCAGATTTGGCAAGCAACCACACACAACAACAATACAAAGATCATAGATTTTAAAGTATACCATGTCAAGGATCACATTAAACACTAATAGTCCAAACATCCTAGTTTAAAGGAAAAGAATGTCAGATTGAAGAAAATTCAGTGCTCAAATATATGATTTAAAAAGAAAAAATCACTTTCAATATTAAGACACAAATAAATTAAAAGTAACTGATAGAAAAGCATGTGCTATTAATGGTAATTTTAAAAATTTGACTGGCTACACTAACGAGATAAAAATAGATTTCATAAGTAATTTTTTTCTTTTTTTGCCACAGAAAAATATGACCACTTCATTGTGAAAAAGAGGTCAATTTACCAACAACACACAGCATTAATCAATGTTTATGTGACTAATCACAAAAACCCAAAATACATGAAACAAAATCTGATAGAACTGCAAGAAGAAATACACAAATTCACAATTAAGATCAGAAATTTCAACTCCTCCCTCTCAGTAACTGATAAAACTAGAAGACAGAAATTCACCAATAGTATGATAATTTGAACACTATAAATCAACTTGAGCCAACTGTTATGTGTAGAATAATCCACCTATTAATAGCAGAACACATATTGTTTATGAGAGCCATGGAACATTTACCAACATAGGCCATATCCTTGATCATAAAACAAGTCTCCATAACCTTGTTGTTGTTGTTGCTGTTGTTGTTGTTAGGTGCCGTTAAGTTGGCGCCAAGTCATAGCCACCCATTGGATAACAAAGCAAAACCCTGCCCATTTCTGTGCCACCCTCACAATCCTTGCTATATCTGGGCCTGTCGTTGCAGCCACCCGGTCAATCCATCCGTAACCTTAAAGTAATTCAAATCCTACAAAATTTGTCCTCTGACCCAAATGGAATTAATTTGGAAGTCATGAATTGAAAAGTATCTGGAAATCCTCAAATATTTGGTAACTAAATAATGTATTTCCAAATAAAAATTGGGTTAAAGAGAAATCAAAGGGAAATGAGAAGGCATTTTGTATGGAATGGAAAACCATCATATCAGAATTTATGGATACATTTAAAATAGTACTTAGAGGAAATAACATTAAATACCCCTCCAGCCACTCCTCAGAAGGAAGGTTGGGCAATCTACTTCCGTAGTGATACCTCCTCGGAAACCCAAGGTAGAGTCACTATGAGTCGGGTCCAACGCGACAGCACATAACAACACAACATCTATATTAGAAAACAAGAGAGGTCTGAAAATAATAAACTCAGTCTCGGCCTTGAGGAACTCTCAAAACAGTGAAGTAAATCCAAAATAAGCAGATGAAAGGAAAAGATAAAAAGAAATCAATCCAAGCAAAAACAACAAAACAATAGATAAAAATCAATGAAAGCCAAATTGGTTCTTAGAAACCAATCATTAAAATTGGTTAATCTCTAGCCAGAATGATCAGGGAAAAAAAAAATCCTCATATAAAACCTATGACATAAGTAATACCGTTATGCCCATTTCATGAGAAAGATGACGCTCAGAGAAGTTAAGTAAAATAACAAATAAGAAGTAGTGCAGCCCAAATTCTAACCAAAGTGATCTCACTGTAGCCCTGCTATTATATTTGTAGTGCATTATATATAATACATTATTATATATTAACATATACATGTCACTTTTAACCATGTTTTGTTATTTATTACATTGTTGTTGTTGTTGTTATTTGCCATCGAGTCGGCCCCGACTCATAGCGACCCCTCCTTGGGTTTCCGAGGCAGTATCACTATGGAAGTAGGAATGCCCAACCTTCCTTCCGAGGAGTGGCTGGTGGCATTATATAATGCATATTTATATAGATTAATATTTGCATAGATACATAAGAGTATATAGATATAGAAGATAACTATAAACAACTACAATCATTCTATACACACATTCTGAAATTTCTTATCAGTATTCCTTGGATATCTTTGTATAATTATATATACTATCCCCCTCATTCTTTTGTATTAGTTTCAGAGTCTCCTACTCTGTGTATGTTCCTTTATTTATTATTTATTTATTTATTTAACTGTGATTTGGGAGAAAGTTTACAGAGCAAATTCACTTTCCATACAGCAACTCACATATACTTTGTGTCATGACACTGACTACAATTTCCCACAATTCAACAACTCCCCTCCTACTTCCTCACCATAGTTACCTCTTCCCTATGTCCTTCCATCCGTGCACTCCTGCCCCTTGCACTGTACTGTCTTCCTGTGCATATGCAGCCCTTCTACTCTCCCACGATTGATCTCTCCAAGGAGTGTATCTATGTAATGAAAAAGTTCAGCTCATATGCCTGTCATTTGTTTGGCTGGAAGCCATAGGAGTTGGTTCAGTTCCAGACCTGAAGGGCAACTAGGGCCCATAGTCTCAGTGGTTCTATCAGTCTCTATTACACAATCAAAACTGGTCCCTTTTTTTTTTTTTTTCCCCGAAATGATTCTGAGTTTAGTTCCACATTGTTCTCCCACTCTACTCAGGATCTCCTACATAGATCTCCCTCCGAGTTGTTGACAGTGGTAGCAGGGCACTATCTAGTTTTTCTGGTCTCATAGTCATATAGGCTGAGGACTCCATGGTGTACTTGTCACTTGGAATAATTGTTTTCATGAATCTTTGGTTTTCTTCATTCTTCTTTGCTCTGGACAAGGAGAGACCCATCATTACATCTAAATGGATGCCTGCAAGCTTTTAAGATCCCAGTCGCTACTCACCAGTGCAGGATGTAGAACAATGTTTTGTGTAGTATGTGATGCCAGTTGAGCTTGATGTTCCCTGAGACTATGGTCCTGAGCCCACAGGTCCAACTACTTGCTCCCTCTGGTTAGCTGGCTGTGTTCAAGAAGTGACTACAATCTTATCCCTTGTCTGCTCTACTATATACCTGGAAATTGTTATAGAACATACCAATACACTTGTAGAAACATTGTCTGCCAACCCTATACATGGTATTGGGCACACTCCTCCCTGCATAGACATACCTGATATTTCAGCATCTCCACCCATCTATCCACCTGTATATCGTTTGCCTTCACTGACAAGGCAGTACTGTGTGTGCAAAAGGTTTCATCTTTGTTGTCTGTACCTCCCATGGACCTCTCTGTGTCTTCCTCTTCCTCAATGCCACCATGCAGATCACTTACATTTGGTACATTGTCCTTCTCTTCACCCACATCAATATGTGTCTCGATCTGTCTAACAGTGATCCCTCCTCTCTCCTCCCATTCCTGATAACCAACAAAAAAATTTCCTTCAATATAGAAACCTTTCTTTGACTTTTAACAATAATAGACTAATACAATATGTGTCCTCTATGATTGACTTATTTCACTCAGCGTAATGTACTCCAAGTTCATCTACATTATGCAGTGATTTGCAGAATCTAAGTTATTCTTTAATGTTGCATAGTATCCTGTCATGTGTATATACCATAGTTTGGTTATCCATTCTTCAGTTGATGGGCACCTAGGTTATTTACACTTTTTGCCTATTGTAAATAGTGTTGTGATGAGCATGGGTGTGCATATGTCTTTTCTTGTCATGGCTCTCACTTCTTTAGAATATATACCTAGTAATGGAATGGTTGGGTCAAACGGTATTTCTAATTTCAACTTTCTAAGGAATTGCCATACTGCTTTCCACAGTGGTTGTATCATTTGACAGCCCCACCAGTAGTGTATGAAAGTCCCAATTTCTCCACATCCTCATCAGCATTTGTTATTTTCTGTCTTGTTGAACTTCACTACTTGTGTTGGAACAAGATGGTATCTCATTGTTGTTTTGATTTGCATCTCTCTAATGGCTAATAATCATAAGAATTACTTCATATGTCTGTTGGCCACCTGAACATCCTCTTTGATGAAATGTCTATGTATGTCTTCTGCCCATTTTTTAATTGGATTATTTTTCTTTTTGCTGTTGAGGTGTTGGAGTTTTCTATAAATTCTAAAGCTAAGTCCCTTGTCAGATACATCATTGTTGATTTTTTTTTTTTTTTTCCAATCTGTGGGTTCTCTTTTGACTCTTTTGGAGAAGTCTTTGGAA
>NW_006922066.1:2126334-2138011 GCF_000298275.1 Orycteropus afer afer
TGATATGATCATATGGTTCTTCTCCTTTGTTTTATTTATGTGGTGGATGACATTGATTGTTTTTCTAATGTTGAACCATCCTTGCATACCTGATATGAACTCCACTAGGTCATAATAAATTATTTTTTTGTTATGTTGTTGGACTCTATTGGCTAGGATTTTGTTGAAGATTTTTGCATCTATGTTCATTAGGGATATTGGTCTATAGTTTTCCTTTTGAGTGATGTCTTTGCCTGGTTTTGGAATCAAGATTGTGGTTGCTTCATAAAATGAGTTAGGGAGGATTCAATCCTTTGCTATGTTTTGGAATAGTTTGAGTAGGATTGGTGTCAGTTCTTCTCTGAATGTTTGGTAGAATTCTCTGGTGAAACCATATAGGCCAGGACTTTTTTTTGTTGGTAATATTTTAATGACCTGTTCAATTTCTTCTTTTGTGATGGACCTGTTCAACTTTTCCACATCAATCTGTGTTAGTTTAGGTAAGTGCTGTGTTTCTAGAAATCTGTCCATTTCTTCCAGATTTTCAAATTTGTTGGAATATAGTTCTTCATAGTTGGCTGATATTTGCCTTTTGATTTCAGTTGGCTCTGTTGTGATGTCGCTCACTTCATTTCTTATTCATTTTATTTGTATTCTCTCCTCTTTCTCCTTTGTTAAATTTGCCAGTGGTTTGTCAGTTATATTAATATTTTCAAAAAACCAACTTCTGGTCTTGTTGATTTTTTCTGTTGTCTTCCTATTTTCCATTTCATTGATTTCTGCTTGAATCTTTATTATTCCCTTTCTTCTGTTGACTATAGGTTTTTCTTGATGTTCTTTTTGTAATTATTTGGAGATATTGGTTTAAAGTGTTGATTTTGCCTCTTTCTCCTTTTTTGATGTGTGCATTTATTGCTATAATTGGCCTCTGATCACTGCTTTTGCTGTGTCCCAAAGATTTTTGGTATGTTGTGTTTTCATTCTCGATTCATTCAAGGAATTTTTGAATTTCAATTTTTATTTCTTCTCTTACACATTTTTTCTTAAGGAGGGTGTTGTTCAGTTTCCATGTGTTTACTCTTTTTCCATTGATCTTCTTATTGTTGATTTCTAATTTGATAGTATTATGATCTGAGAATAAGCTTTGCAGTATTTCAATGTTTTTAAATTTATGAAGCCTTGTTAATGGCCTAATATACGGTCTATCATGGAAAATGTTCCATATGCACTGGAAAAGAATGTATATTGTGCTCCTTTTGGGTGAAGTGCTCTGTAGATGTCTACAAGGTCAATTTGTTTGGTTGTATTGTTTAGCTCTTCTGCATCTTTGTTTAGTTTCTTTCCAGATGTTCTTTCTTTCATTGAAAGTGATGTATTAAAGTCTTCCACTATGACTATGGAGTCATCTATTTGTCTTTTCAACTCTTCTAAAGTCTGATTTATGTATTTTGAGGCTCTTTCATTGGATGCAGAGATATTTACTATAGTTATATCTTCTTGTTCAATTGATCTTTTAATCATTATATAATGTCCTTCCTTGTGTCATATGGTGGTTTTTGTCTTAAAGTCAATTTATCAGAAATTAATATTGCCACTCTGGCTCTTTTGTGGTTGCCATTTGCTTGATATATCTTTTTCCAACCTTTAATTTTTAGTCTATTTTTGTCTTTGTCTCTAAAGTGTGTCTCTTGTAGACAGCATATTGATGGGTTATGTTTTCTTATCCAATCTGCAACTCTCCATCCCTTGAGTGGTACATTTAATCTATTGACATTCACTTTAGTTATCAACAAGTATGAATTGGTTGCTGTCATTCTGTTATGTGTTTTTTCATGGTGTCCCTAGTTTCTTTGTTTCATATTATTTTCTGTGCTGAGCTCATTATGTTTAAGAATCATGTTATCATTTCCTTTGTTGCTATTGTTTTAGTGTTTGCTAACTATATGTGTTTGTCCTCTTTTTTGTTGTGATGTGAAGGTTTATCATTTTTCTTTGAGGTTTCCCCATGATTTATAATTTTTTCCCCAAGTTTAGAACAGTCAATTCTATCTTGCAACTCTCTTGATTTCCTCACCATTTAGAAGTTCTGTAACTACAGTATTTTTTTCCCTCTTTTTGGTTTGTAGTTGTCCTCATTTGCCAATTGATATTTCTGGTCCCCTGTTTACAATCTTGTAAGCTTATTTTTCTTTGGATACATCCATAGCTCTATTGGTTTCTGGACTATGTCATCTTGTGTATTGTGTATCTTGTTGGTTGTTGTTTGCTATTATTGGTTCTCTGCTCAAAGGACTCCCTCTAGTATCTCTTATAAGCTTGGTCTGTTTTTAACAAATTTCCTTAATTTCTGCTTATCTGGAAAGCTTCTAATTTCACCATCATATTTGAGGGACAATTTTGATGGGTATATAATTCTTGGTTGGAAATTTTTCTCTTTCAGGGTTTTATATATACCATCCCATTGCCTTCTTGCTTGCATGGTTTGTGCTGAGAAATCAGAGCTTAGTCTTATTGGTTGTCCTTTGTAAATAACTTTTTGTTTTTCCCATGCTGCTTTAAGGATTCTTTCTTTGTCTTTGGTTTTGATGAGTTTGATGATGGTATGTCTTGGTGATTTTCTTTTGGGGTCTACCCTACTTGAGGTGGATTGGATGTCTTGAATGAATATATTCTCATTTTTCATCACATCAGGGAAGTTCTCTTCCAACAAATCTTGCACAATTTTCTCTATGGTTTTATTTTTCTCTTCCTGTGCTGGAATTCTAGTGACAACATATGTTATTCCTTTTGATAGTATCTCACATGGACCTTAGCTTTTCTTCATTTTGTTTTGATCTTTTTTTCTGATTGATCCCTTTCCAAAGATGTATTCAGGTATTTGTCTTCAATATTTTTAATTCTATCTTCCATTGCATCAGTTCTACTCCTTTGCCTTTACAATGTGTTATCTATTTCTGACAATTTAGTATTAATCTTCTGGATTTCTACCTGTAGATTTTGTATGATTTTCTAATTTTTAATTTATTTTGTCATTTTTTCCTTGTATTTTCTTCTAAAATTGTTCCAGGGTTTCTTCTGTATTTTCCTTAATTTTGTCAGTGTTTTCCTTGATCTGTCTCTTGATCCTTTGAGGATACCTTTATATAATTCTTTTGAATTCCTGATCATGGAGGTCCAATGCTGCTCCTTCCTCAGGGATGTTTTCTGGGTCTGTATCTTGCTCCCTTGTTCCTACCACTTGATCTTGCTTCTTTGTGTGGACTGCGATGGTCTGTTGTCTCTGAGACACTATGATGTTGTTGCATTTAGATCTCTGTTAATTGTGAAGAGCACTTAAGAGTGAGTCAGCCTTTTCTTGGTGGTATTTTATCATTGGCTATTTGGTATAGAAGTATATGGTGGTTCTCACTCAGTAAGTGAAGCTGCAGGAGGTGTGGGTGTAGTTTTATCATATGTGCACTGTTGCTGTCTCTCACTCAGTTAGACAAAAACGACAATCAAATAATTATCAAAAAAGAAGAAGCAAGTGGACAAAAAGCACATTATGTAAACACACAGAACAACAACTAAATAAAGAAAAAAAAAAAACTGTTATATCTGGGGGAGGGAAATTAGAGAAAAAAAGGGAGAGTAGGAGAATAATGAAGAAAAAAAATGTGAATAATGCAAAAAGAAAACAAGGAATGGGCTTAACCATGAAATTAAAAAAGTGAGAATCAGGAAGAGTGAAGAGAGAAAAAGCAGAAAAGTAGAACCTGAGAAAGGAATAATAAACAATAATAATAAAAAGGACAAAAATAATAATAATTTTAAAACAGACAAAAAAAAAAGTCTGGATAGAGCAGGGCAGAGTACCCAGACTCCGTCCAAGCACAGAAACTGGATGGAATTCCTACTGGCCCAGAAGGTGAGTAGGAGTGAGGGATGGACACAATTCTGTTCACCAAGAGGTTGGAGGGTATAAGAGTAACAAGAGGAATATCACACATTTCCAGTTGTTGGCATCTGGAATGTCCTTGTGGTTCCTGGCAAGTGGAGCCAGTTCTTAAGTCCCTGGAATCTTTGAGAACATTGTCACTTTAAATATCCAAAACTGTCAAACTGCTTGTAAACATTCAAAATGGCTGTATCCTCTAGACAGGCAAAAGTCCACATCTCAGCCCACCTTCTTCTTCACTGCTTCCCCTTTTATTCACTAGCCACCAGTGCAGTTCTCAGTGCAGCCCCTGGATAACAAGGCTGATTTTTAGGTCAATTCTTAGGTCTTAACACCACTCAGCAATATCCAAGCTGTCTGCACTGTCAGGGTCGCTGACAGACCACAGCTGCATATGTCTCTTTTTTTTGGTGTTTTCATGCAAGTTCTACTAGCTGGAGTTTAGTCCACTTCTGTATCCTTCCCTTCAAAGCTCAGGGCTCCAGGATTATCTTCTGTATCTGTGTCAATTGCTTCCCCTTTTCTTTGTTGAAGAGGGTCTGTGTAGTCTGTCTGCCTATTCTACCATCTTACCAGAATTCTGTTCTATAATTTTTAAACCTCTATAAATTATTTAACAAGAGCTTCTTTTTAAATAGAAATGTAAGTTATATCCCTTTGTACAATGAAAGTGCAATAAAAATTTAAAAAAAAATTCTCTGCCATCGAGTCAACTCCAACCCATAGCAACCTCCTTTGGGTTTCCAAGGCCATAAAGCTTTATAGAAATAGATTGCCTAATCTTCCTTCCATGGAGTGGCTGGTGGGTTTGAACCACCAACCGTCTGGTTAGCAGTCAAATGCTTTGGCACTACACCACCAGAGCTCCTTAAAAATTATATATGTACACAAAAACACATCTTTTAATTAACAAGTCTGACTATTTTGGTAGAATAAATTTTTGTAAATAGAATTTTCTGGTAAAAAGATTTTAACTTTATATAGTTTTTGCCCAATTATCCTTGAAACATGTTGCACCGACTTACACATATCCCTTAAATGCATAAGATACTTGTTTCTAACACTCTGAACAATCTTGTATTGTAGCAAAATGTAGGATGCTTACCAGTGATATAGATTATAAATACTAGTGAAATAAAACTAAAGTATTAAAATCACAAATGAAGTGGAATTATGCAAAATTTCTTCCCCTCAATAGAACCTACTCATCAGTTCTTTTTAATTTTATCTCTTTCTTTCCCTCTTAATATCTCTCTCTTCGAGACTTCATTACTCATTGATGAGCTGGTTATATATGAAATAAATGAATTCATTCTCATATATGTATCAATTTTTTCAGGTTGATGATTATAAATTAGTACTTGTATGTGGTACTGCCTCCTTGAGCCTGTGTCATTGACAGAGCATTCTCTCACAGAATTCAAGACACATCACTGTGTCCTCCTCTATTGGAGATGCTCATGCATGCATGCCAGGCTCCTACCCCCTCCATGAGGACAAGCTCCCACACATCAGTACTGTGATGCTACTGCTGCCAACTGACCATGACTGCACCAGTTCCCCTTCTCCTTTGATTTTTTTTCTTCTTTCTTTCTTTTTTATCCTTTTTTCCTTTTATTCTTTCTACCTCTTATTTATTTTTCTTTTTTCCTCTTCTTCTTCTATTTAGATCTATCCTTCTTCTCACCCATCCTCCCTTTTTCATTTTTATTATTTTTCATGCCACATTCAGTGGGAAGTAGACATTAATTCCCCACTAGTCAGCCATACCAACTACATCTACTGCGTCAGCCAACAGGCAAGCACTACCACCCAATCTTGCACCACTATACAATGACAGATGGTGGACATCATCTGCTCTTCCTACTCACAGCTCCTCTTCATGACCAGCAGAGACCTGCACCCAAACTCCCACTACATACTCCATCCACTCAGAGAAATGTAGGCAACACCTTGTTGTTGTTGTTGTTGTTGTTGTTATGTGCCATCGAGTCGGCCCTGACTCATAGCGACCCCTCCTTGGGTTTCCGAGGCAGTATCCCTACGGAAGTAGGATTGCCCAACCTTCCAAGGAGTGGCTGGTGGGTTTGAACCACCAGCCTTCTGGTTAGCAGTCAAGTGCTTTAGCCACTATGCTACCAGAGCTTAGTGCTGCCAAACTAGCAACTAAAGAAGGAAACCTGCCCTACACCACCCCACCCCAAGAAAGCAATACAAAAAAATAAGGATAAAAAAACCAACATATGTTCAACAAATAAAAACAACAACTCTAAAATGTTTCAGAGTCAACACACAATCTCAATTAAAACGAAGAAACAGGACAAGGTAACACAGGAAAGTCAACAAAATAAAGAAGTGGAAAATCTCTTTGAAGAAGAATAGGTAATAGAACTAACTGATCAAAAATTTAAAAGATATATACAGATATAGATATAGACATTGAGAGAGAAACAGAGAGATCTTTCCAAGAGCTCAAGAAAGCCACAAACAAAATCCAGAGAAAAACAGACAATACTCTGAAAGAATTCAGGAAAACAACACATGAGAAAAATGACAAAATACACATTAGAAATCATACAAAGCCAGAAAATAGAAAAACATAAGATTAACACTAAAATTACAGAGATAAACAACATATTGAAGAGTGAAAAGAGTAGAATTGAATTGACTGAAGAAAGGATTAGCCAACTAGTAGACAAAGCCCTTGACACCAGTTTGTATGAAGAAAAATCAGAAAAAAAATAATGATGAACAATGAAAAAAGCCTAAGTATTATATAGGATAATATCAAGAAAAATAATCTATTTATCTTTAGAATTCCAAAACTGGAGGAGTTTAAAAAAAAAAAAAAAAAATCCCACAGAGGAAATAGCCAAAACTTGCTAATAAGAAATTTTCCTAATTTCATGAAAGATTAAAATATACTATCCAAGAAATCTCAATGAACCATGTTGGATAGACCCCCCTCCGTGGTAGTTCAGTTTGTGTGTCATCTTGGTTGGGCCTGGTTGAGTGAGTGGTTGGGCAGCTGGATGTAGTATTCCCCATGATGAGACTGGTAATCAACTCCAAGGTGGAATCTACTGTGAGCAGCTGAGTAACTGCCTTAGGGTTGTAGTCTGTTTCTTATATATAAAGAAAAGCCTTGGGAACAGTCTTCAGCTTATGGCATGCTAGAATCTTGCATGAAGCTGAGTCATTGTTCAGCAACCTGACATGCTCCACTGACCTTGGGACTTTCAATGAACTTGAATTAATGGCCTGCTGTGTGGCTTGGTAATATTGGGACTGTGCCTTTTTACTTGTGAACCTTGGGCTTGTCAGTCTCAGAAGCCAGTAGCTGTCTGAGTGAAGAAAAGCCTCTAGTTCCAGTGGGCAAGGAGCAGGAGGCAGAGCTGAAGCCCAAGGTTGAGGGGCTTTCACCCAGCCCCTAGACCCTGGCACCTTGAACTCGGACTTAAAGCCTCCAAACTGTAAGAGAATAAACTCTTGTTTGTTCAAGCATCCCATTTGTGATATATTCTTATCAGAGTGGCACTAGGTAACAAAACACCCTCCAAAATAAGTCACCAAGACATAACATAAGCAAACTTTCTGAAACCACAGACAAAGAAAGAATCATGAGAGCAGTTTAGGAAAATGAAATGTTACCTACAAAGTGTGACCAATAATATTAAGCTCTGATTTCTCAGCAAAAAAAAAAAAAAAAAATGCAACCTCAAAGGCAATGACATGACATATATAAAACCTTAAAGGAAAAAAAAAATTTCCAAGAATATATCTTCAGCAAAACTGTCCCTCAAATACAATGTGAGATTAGGACATTTCCAGATACAACAAAGGCAAACTTTGGGCCCCAAATTTAGGGCATAAATAGACTATCAAGCATAACTCCAAATGCACAAACAACAGAAGACAAACTAGGTAACTGGGACCTTCTTAAAACTAAATTCTTACATGCATTGAAAGACTTCTCCAAAACAGTAAAAAGAAAACACACAGATTGAGGGGGAAAAAAAAAAGAAGTAACATATCTTACAAGGAATTTATTTCTAAAATATATAGAAAACATCCATCCCTTACCATCAAAAAGACAAACAATCTAATCCAAAAATGGGCAAAGGACATGGACAGACATTTCACCAAAAATATTCAGGCACCCAACAAACATGTGAAGAAGTGCTAGTGATAATTAGCCATTGGAGAGATGGAAATCAAAACAGCAATGAGTTATCATCTCACCCTGTCAATAATAGCAAAGTTCAATAAGACAGAAAACAAATGCTGGTGAGGATATAGAGACTGGAAATATCATTCACTTCCAGTGGGACTGTAAAATGTTGCAACTACTGAGGAAAACACTATGGTGCTTCTTTAAAAATGTGGAAATAGAAATACCGTTTGGTCCAGCAATCCCATTACTATGTATATATCCTAAAGAAATGAGTCAGGACACAAATAGGTGTATACACATTCATGTTTATTGCAGCACTATTCAAAATAGCAGAGAGATGGAAACAACCTAATTGTCTCCAAAACCAAAATCAAATCCACTGCCATCAAGTCAATTCCAATTCACAGAAACCCCCATAAAGTTTTCAAGTCTGCAAATCTTTATGGAAACAGACTGTCTCATCTTTCTCCTATAGAGAGGTTGGTGGGTTTGGACCACCGACCTTTTGATTAGCTACCCAATGTCTTAAGCACAGCACCACCAGACCTCTTCCCAGGTGCCTATCAATGGATAATGGATAAACAAAGAATGGTACATACACACAATGGCATACTCTGCAACATTAAACAATAATGAAGAATTTGCAAAACACCTTTTAACATGAATGAACTTGGAGGACATTACGCTAAGTTAAATTGGGGGGGGGACCGCACTGCCATCTAGTTGATTCTGACTCATAGCAACCCCCCATTGTATTTCCAAGGCTATAAATCTTTACAGAAACAGATTGCCCCATCTTTCGTCCATTGAGTGGCTAGTGGGTTCAAACCATGGACCTTTTGATTAGCAGCCAAATGTCTTAACCACTACTGCACCACAGCTCCTTACAAAAGGACAAATATTGTATGAGTCCACTAATACAAAAAGTCAAGGAAAGGTTTGCACACGGAAAGAAACATTCTTTGATGGTTATATTAATAACTAGGTAAGAGACACATTAATCTGGGTGAAGGGAAAGACAATAAACAAATAGTGGGTGACTGGTACTATAACACTAAGGAAAAGGAAGCCATGGGAATGTGCACAAGAGTTACAAACAAAAAAGATAAACAGTATTACATACACAATCCTGCATTGTCAGTAATAACACAAATTAACGTACTAGTAGATATATAAGTACAAGTAAGATGATCAGGAATCTGTAGGCAAACAGAACTATATCCATGACCATATATAGGTCTGGCAAACAATACTACTACATATGTATTTGTATGTGTTATAAAAATGTCCAAGTATATAGTAGAGCTATCAGGGGCAAAATTATGAAAATTTCTTAGCTATAATAAAACACCTAGAGGGAGTGGGTTGATGGCTTTGCAGGCTCAGGATGTTTCCCAGGGGAACATCCAAGTCAATTGACATAACATTGTCCACAAAGACATTGCTCCACATCCTACTTTGGTGAGCAGTGACTGAAGTCTGTGACCAGCATGGGGACCCTGAGCAAAGGAAAGACACTGAAATTTACACAAAATATATAAACAGAGAAAATACTATTACATTCACAATACTGCAGTATCACTAGCACCAAATACCAGGCTACAGATTAATGCATAGACAGATGAGAAGATCAGGAGTATACCCTAAACCAAGGATAGATTGGACTGAAGATAATCTTACATATGCACTTGTGCTACAAAATTAGCCACATACATCAAAAAAGCAACAGAAGACAGGGTTGGAGTAACTTCTCAGAGACAACCAAACATCTTGTGAGACAATCACTGGGCCTGCATACACAGAACCATAGTCTTGGAGGACATCATGCTCAACTGTAACAACATAATATATAAAAATCTTGTTCTACAACCTACTTTGGTGAGTAGCAATTGGGGTCTTAAAAGCTGTTGAGTGGCCATCTATGATGCAACTATTGGTTTCCTTTAGTCTGGAGCAAAGAAGAATGGAATCAGTCATCTGAAAACCATTAGTCAAAGATAAGATAGACCACAAGGACCTCAGCCTCCATGACCCCAAACCAGAAGAACTAGATGGTGCCTGACTACCAATGCCAACTGCTCAGAAAAGGATCAAAACTGGTGATCCAGGATAGAGTAGGAGGAAAAATGTGGAACAAAATTCAAAAACACAAAATTGACCAGAATTACTAGTTGGATAGAGACTGGTACAACCCCTGAGACTATGACCCCAGGTTACCCTTTGGGTCTAGACATAGACTTACAGGGATTGGCTCTTAGCCCAACAGTAGAAAGACCTACACGCAGGACACCTACACCAGGGGTGCACCCACCTACTCTAGGGAGATGCACCCCTTAGATCAATCAGGCCATGAGACACCAGAAGGGTAGCATTCACATAGAGGGAAAGATGGACAGACGGGAATGCATAGATAAGAAGAGCACAGGGAGGAAGTAGTCACAGGAAGGAATGGGGAGGAGAGTTTTTTTTTCTTTTCTTTTCTTTTTAATGGTTGGGGATGGGAATCAGACCATGTAATTATATGTGCATAAACTGTTTAATGAAAAACAAATTAGCTCTATAAATTTGCATGCAAAGCACAATTTTTTTTTTTTTTAAAGGATGGGGGCGGTGGAGACCCTTTACAGAAATAAAAAGTTTCCTTACCTGAGAAACTACCAGTTTAAAAAAAAAAAAAAAAAAACCCTGGCGAGTGCCAGGTGCATTTATTGATCTCTCCTCATCCAGAACAAAGAAGAGTGAAGAAAATCCAAAACACATGGAAACAATTAGTCTAAGGGACTGGTGAACAATATGAACCACATCCAACATGACCCTGAGACCAGAAGAACTAGATGGTACCACTGCCAAATGCTCTGAAAGAGATCATAATGGGAGATCCCAAATAGAGCGGGAAAAAATGTGGAACAAGACACAACATATTAAAAAAGGCTTACGGGTCTGATTGACACTGATGGAACCCCCAAGACTATAGGCTTTAGTCCTCGTCAAGCCCAGAACTAAACTCACCCCCATGGCTCAACTTTCAACCAAACAGACAGACCTTTGATGTGAACATTAACAACAGGGAGGTGTTCAGAACACAGAGAGGGGAGTGTTCCTTAGAACACTCAACCACAGGGCAGCATTTTCCCAGAGACAAAACTAAAAGGCAGGAGGGGATAGAAAAGTAGAACAAAGGGAAATGATAAACACAGGGAGGAAGTGGGAAGAGTGATGTTACATTGTGGAAATTACAATCAATGTCATGGAACAAAATGTGTATGAACTGTTCAATGGAAAACTAATGTAGTCTAGCAAATATTATCTCCAGATAAATTCCAGCAATATCTGGAATAGCATTTGTTAAACAAATTTAAATGGATTAATAATATACAGTATGTGAAAGAAAGAAATTAATGGTTTCAGATTCTATATCACTTTACCCTTTCTTGAAATAGAAGTTGGGCACATGGCATTTTAAACTACAGGCTGGCAAAGCTTTCTGGGTGAAGAATGATATAACACTAAAAAAACATTAGCAAATGGCATTATTTTCACAAAAGTAAAAAAATACCTAATGAAAATAACTAAAAAAAAAAAAAAAA
>NW_006922066.1:2138292-2141605 GCF_000298275.1 Orycteropus afer afer
AAATCAATGTATAAAATTATAGAAAATTAATTACTCACATGGCTCTCATTTGTGTGTAGAGATGCAAGAAACTAAAATAAAATTAAGTATGCTACCACTAAGAAAGATATAGCCCATACCAGAGTATTATTTTTCTTCCTTTGTAAGCAACACAAATATCTATTAGATTTCATAGGAGCTGAAAGATCTGCTCATTTTATCATAAACTGTCATATTAAGAATCTCAAATAGATGTTTGCTTGAGACACAAAATGTATAGAAATGCCACTGATGTATATTCAGGAGTGGAAATATTCAGACATAGAAATTAATCATGTGGCTAATTTTATGGCTAATAATTGACTATTTTCCTATGGTAATACAGTTCTTGTTGTTGTTTTTAGGTGACATCAAGTCAGTCTGACTCAGAGTGACCCTATGTACAAGAGAAAAAAACAATGACCAGTCCTCTGCCATCTCCCAATCCTTGCTATACTTGATACCATCGTTGCAGCCACTGTGTCAATCCATCTAGTTGAGGGTCTTCTGCTTTTTCTCTAACCTTCCACTTTACTAAGCATAACATCCTTGTCTGTTCTGATCTCATGATCAAAGTAGGTGAGACAAAGTCTGGCCATTCTTTTTTCTAATGAGCATTCAGGCTATACTTCTTCTAGGACAGATTTGTCTGATCTGTGCATAAGTAACTCACATATGTTGTTGTTGTTGTTATGTGCTGTCGAGTCGGCCCTGACTCATAGCAACCCCTCCTTGGGTTTCCGAGACAGTTTCACTATGGAAGTAGATTGCCCAACCTTCCTTCCGAGGAGTGGCTGGTGGGTTTGAACCACCAACCTTTTGTTTAGCAGTCAAGTGCCTTAGGCACTATGCTACCAGAGCCCTTAACTCACATACAGTGATAAGAAATGATTAAAATGTAAGCACTGAAACCTTGGAAAAAGGTAGCATTTTGTTAAAAATAGATTATTGTCTCAAACCACAGATATGACTATAATGTTCAGAAGAGACAGAAAGCAACAAGAAAGTAAATTCCTTCTGAATACTGGGAAAAGTCTTCCAGGTACACTTAGTTCAGGAAATAGATACAGATGATATAGAAAGAAAGAGAGAGAGAGAGATTGTTATCTTGTAGAATCTATAGAAATACCTAAAAATTCTTATTACAATCATTTTAGACAGAAGTAATTCTAGACTTCTCAGAAAATTCAAGCAAAAAAGAAAAAAAAAAAAAACCTC
Source organism: Orycteropus afer afer (assembly GCF_000298275.1). NCBI lineage: Eukaryota > Metazoa > Chordata > Mammalia > Tubulidentata > Orycteropodidae > Orycteropus > Orycteropus afer. The sequence continues at coordinate 2,139,529 of NW_006922066.1, forward strand.
ACTGCAGTCGAGTTGGATCCGACTCATAGCCACCCCTCCTTGGATTTCCAAGGTGATATCACTATGCAAGTAGATTGCCCAACCTTCCTTCTGAGGAGTGGCTGGTGGGTTTGAATCGCCATCCTTCTGATTAGCAGTCAAATGCTTTAGGCACTACACCACCAGAGTTCTCTATGAAAATTCAAGCGAGGGACTATATTTCCTGTAATTATACAAAGGCCATTGCAAACAGAAGTATCCAAAGAAATATCACTAGAAGCAGATATGCCTCTGAGGAACTTGGAGGGAAATCTGTAATTTGAGAACCAACTCTGATAACAGATAGTGCTCTTTTGTTGTTGTTGTTAGGTGTCATCAAGTCAATTTTTGACTCATAGTGACCACAATGACACAGTGGATCTGCCTCATAGAGTTTTCTAGGCTGTAATATTAACAGGAACAGAGTTCCAGGTCTTTCTACTGTGGAGCTACTGAGTGGGTTCAAACTGTCAACCTCTTGGTTAGCAACCAAATGCTTGACCATTTTGCTATCAGGGTCCCTTAGGTACTGAGAATTGATAGGAGTTACAATGAAAGTTACAATGGGATGCAGAAGTAGAGATAATATGAGATCCAAAAAAAAAGAATAAAAAAACATAAAGGATATCTGGGCCAGAAGCAGTCTTTTCTCTAATACTGCCCAAGTGCTGCATGAATTCTTTAACATGACTAATGTAATGCCAGATTCCCACTTGGGTAATCCAGGTATCTCTGTTGTCTTACTATCTCTTGGAAGACTCTGAAACTTTCTCTTGAATATAGACTTACTAAAGCAAATAGAAGAAATGGTGAAGTAAAAGGTTGAACAGAAGATTTGAAATGGGCAACTTGAGGAGATAAAGTATTATAATAAAATGTGCAAACCTGGAGACAGAAAATTAAAAGGGAAGAAAACGCTTGGCATTTCTCAAACTGAAAGAACTGAAGAAAAAGCTTAAGCCTTGAGTTGCAATATTGAAGGGTTCTATGTCAAAATATTGAATGATGCAATAAGCATCAAAAGAAGACAGAAGGAATACTCACAGTCACCGTACAAAAAAGAATTGATTGACATTCAACTATTTCAGAAGGAATCATATGATTAAGAACCCATGATTTTGAAGATGGCGGAATAGGCAGATAAGCTACACAGACCCTTTTCAACAAAGAAAAGAGAAACAAATTGACAGAAATATAGAAGATAATCCTGGAACCCAGAGCTTTGAAAGGAAGTATACAGAAGTGGATTAGGCACCAACTAGTGGAAGAACCTGAATGAAAACAGTGAGTACAGAGAGAGACGGAGCTGTGGATTGTTAGCTACTCTGATGACACCAACAGCCTGAATATTTCCAAGTGGTATTGGGACCTGAAAATTGACCTAAAGATCCACCTTGGTCACCAAGTGCTACAAGGATGACTGTGCTGGTGGCCAATGACTAAGAAGGGACACATCAAAGAGGGAAACATTGAGTTGTGGACTCTCAGCTGTCCAGAATGTGAAGCCATTTTGATTGTTTATAAGCGGCAGCCATAGTGGATATTTAAAGTGAATGAGGGTGTGCAGCCATTTTGAATGTTTGCAAGAGGTGGCTATTTTGCATATTTAAAGAGACAGCATTCTCATTCAGATTCCAGGGACCTAAGAATAGGCTCTGCTTGCCAAGGATGACAGAGATATATGGGAGCCTGAAAATGTAAAAGGAGACAGGTAGTGAGTGTATAAGTGCTGCCAACTAGTCAATAGAGGAGCACAGTACCCTGCTTACTTAGATAACATTCAAATAAAACAAAGAAAATGAAATTCTTAGGCAAATAACTCCAACATACAAACACCAATTGAATATAAACACAAAAATATCACAGTGTCTCAGAGACAACAGAGCATCCCAGTCCACACAAAGAGGTAAGATAAAGCAGGAGAAACAAAGGATCAGGATACAAAGCCAGAACACACCTCTGAGGAAGAAGCAACATTGGCACTCCCTGATAAGGAATTCAAAAGAATTATATTTAAATACATTCAATAGATTGAGAGATAGATCAAGGAAAACACTAA
>NW_006922066.1:2147187-2149486 GCF_000298275.1 Orycteropus afer afer
TCCAGGATAGACCATATGTTAGGCCACAAAGCAAGCCATAATGAATTTAAAAAACATTGAAATACTGAAAAGCATTTTCTCAGATCACAATGTTGCAAAACCAGAAATCAACAATAAGAAGATGAATGGAAAAAGAGCAAACACATGGAAACTGAATAACACCCTCCTTGAGAATGACTGAGTAGAAGAAGAAATAAAAAATTAAATTGAAAAAAAAATCATTTACTCAAACAAAAATGAAAACACAACATATCAAAATCTTTAGGACACAGCAAAAGCAGTGATGAGAGGCCAATTTATAGCAATAAATGCACACATCAAAAATGAAGGAGGAGCCAAAATCAACACCTTAAAGAAACATCTCCAACAACTAGAAAAAGAGCAGCAAAAAAGCTTACAGTCACCAGAAGAAAAGAAATAATAAAGATTCTATCAGAAATAAAAGAAACAGAAAACAGAAAGACAATAGAATAAATCAATAAGACTAGAAGTTGATTTTTTTAAAAGATCAATAAAATTGACAAACTACTGGAAAAATAAGCAAAGGAAAAGAGGGAGAGAATACAAATAACACGAACAAGAAATGAATTGAGCGACACCATAACAGAATCAACAGAAATTAAAAGGATAATATCTTTTTAATATAGTATGGAGGACTATACTCCAAAAAATTCAAAAATCTAGAAGAAAAGGACAGATTTCTAGAAACATACAACTTACCTAAACTAACAAAGGCTGAGGTAGAAAATTTGAACAAATCTATTATAAAAGGAGAAATTCAACTAGTCTTAAAAAATTTACCAACAAAAAAAAAAGCCCTGGCCTAGATGATTTCACTGGAGAATTCTACCAAATGTTCAGAGAACTGACACCAATCCTACTCAAACTATTCCAGAATATAGAAAAAGGTGGAGTACTTTATTTTAGGAAGTAAGAATAATTTAAGTACCAAAGCCTGGCAAAGACATCATTATAAAGGAAAAGCACAGACCAACATCCGTCATGAACATACTTGCAAATATCTTCAACAAAATCCTAACCAATAGACTCCAATACTATATAAAAAAATAATAATAATAATTCATTATGACCAAGTGACGTTCATATCAGGTATGTAAGGATGGCTCAACATTAGAAAAACAATCAACGACATCCACCACATAAATGAAACAAAGGAAAAGAACCACATGATCATATCAATTGATGCAGAAAAGGCGTATGATAAAATCCAGCACTCATTCCTAATCAAAACTCTCAGAAAATAGAAATAGAAGGGATATTCCACAACACAATAAAGGGCATATATGGAAAAATAACAACCAACATTATTCTCAATGGAGAGAGACAGAAACCATTCACCTTGCAATCAGGAACCAGGCAAGGATGCCCTCTATCACCACTTCTATTCAACACTGTATTGGAAGTCCTGGCCAAAGCAATAAGGCAAGAAAGAGAAATCAAAGGAAGAAGTAAAACTATCCCTATTTGCTGATGATATGATCCTATACATTGAAAACCCAAGAGACTCAGCAAGAAGAAAACTGCTGGAACTAATTGAGAGATTTAGCATCATGGCAGGATACAAGATTGTTCTGATTACCTAGTACCACTCTGTCAAGAATATACCACAAATGGGATGGCTTGAACAAACAGGAGTTTATCCTCTTACAGTTCAGGAGGCTAGAAGTCTGAGTTCAAAGTGCCAAGATCTAGGGGCTGTGTGAAAGCCCCTCGACCTTGGGCTTTCAGCTCTGCCTCCTGCTCTCGGCCCACTGAAGCTAGAGGCATCTCTTCACTTAGGCAGCTACTAGCTGCTGAGGCTAACAAGCCCAAGGTCAACAAATAAAAAGGCAGAGTCCCAATGTTACCAAACCACACAGTAGGCCATTTACCCAAGTCCATTGAAAGTCCCAAGGTCAGCAGAGCATGGCAGACTGCTGAACAATGACACAGTTACATGCAGGGTTCAAGCATGCCATAAGCTAGAGACTATTCCCAAAGCTGCTTCTTATATATGGGTAGCTGACCACATACCCAAAGCAGCTACTTAGCTGCTTGTGGTAGATCCCCACCATGGAATTGATTGTCACTCTCATCATGGGGAATAACTTCCACCAGCTGCCCAGCCATTCAACCAGGCCCAGCCAAGTTGACACACAAACATAACCACCACAAAGATCAACATCCAAAAATCAGTTGGATTACTCTACACCAGTAAAGGATTGCTGAAAAGGAAATTAATACTATTAATGCTATCTACAATACTATCTACAATAGCTACCAAATAGATAAACTACTT
>NW_006922066.1:2149958-2156173 GCF_000298275.1 Orycteropus afer afer
AAAGTAGGAAGTCTCACCCTGCCAGATCTCAAAACCTACTATACAGCCACAGTAGTCAAAACAGCCTGGGACTGGTACAATGAGAGACACATAGACCAGTGGGACAGCATTAAGGAATGAAAAATAGATCCATACACGTATGGTCAGCTAATTTTTGACAAAGAGCTGAAATCCATTAAATGGGGAGGAGTGGTCTCTTTAACAAATGGTGCTCACAAAACTGGATATCCATTTGCAAAAAAAATGAAACAAGATCCATACCTCATACCATACACAAAATAACTCCAAATGGATCAAAGACTTAAATGTGAAACCTAAAACTATATAGTTCCTCAAGGAAAAAGTAGGGGCAAATTTAGGGACCCTCACTTATGGCATAAATAGACTGTCAAGCATAACCCAAAATGCACAAACAGCTGAAAATAAACTAGATTAATGGGATCTTCTAAAAATTAAATTTTTATGTGCTTCCAAAGACTTCTCCAAAAGAGTCAAAAGAGAACCTACAGATTGTGAAAAAAAAAATATTTGGTAACAACATGTCTGACATGTTTATCTCTAAAATGTATAGAAAAGTCCAATACCCCAACAACAAAAAGATTAACAATCCAATAAAAAATGGGCAGAAGACATGAATAGACACTTCACCAAAGAGGATATTCAAATGGCCAGCAAATACTTGAAATAATGCTCACGTTCATTAGCCATTAAAGAGATGCAAATCAAAACAACAATGAGATACCATCTTACTCCAGCACTAGTAGCAAAGTTCAATAAGACAGAAAATAAAAATGCTGGTAAGAATGAGGAGAGACTAGGAATCTCATACACTGCTGGTGGTACTGTAACATGATACAACCACTGTGGAAAGCAGCATGGCTATTCCTTAAAAAGTTGGAATTAGAAATACCATTTGATCCAGCAATTCCATTGCTAGGTATATATCCTAAAGAAGTGAGAGCCAGGACAAGAACAGATGCATGCACACTTATGTTCATTGTAGCACTACTTACAATAGCAAAGAGATGGAAACAACCTATGTGCCCATCAACAGAAGAATGGATAACCAAACTTTGTTACATATGTGTAATGGAATACCATGCAACACTAAAGAACAATGTAGAATCTGCAAAACACTAAATAATAGGTATAAACTTGGAGGATATTATGCTGAGTGAAATAAGTCAATCAGAGAAGGGCAAATACAGTATTAGACCATTATTGTAAAAAGTGAAGGAAAGGTTTATATATGGAAGGAAACTTCTTTTTTGGTTACCAAGGATGGGAGGAGATGGGAGGGAACACTGCAAAAAAAAAAAAAAAAAAATTGACCCATGTTACTTTAGTTTTATGTATTTCACTGTACATAAATTATGTTTCAATAAAATGTATCTTTTTTAAAAAAAAGAATCCATGATTTTGAAAGATGAAGTCCAAGCTGCACTCAAGGCAGTGAAGAAAAGCAGGACTCCAGGAATTTATTGAATAGCATTTGAAACATAGATGCCTCTGAGAGAAATCTGTAATAGAAGTGTTTCAACTGACAGATGCAGCACTTGAGGTACTCACTTATCTATGCTAAGAGGTTTGGATGACAACTCCTTGGCCAACTGACTGGGAAAAAGTCCATATTTGTTCCCATTCCAAAAAAAAAAAGATTATCCAACAGAATATGGAGATCATCAAACAATATCTTTAATATCCACACAAGTAATAATTTGACAAAAATAATTCAAAAACAGTTGCAACAATACATTGACAAGAGCTTTCAGAAATTTAACCTGATTCAGCAGTGGCCATGAAACAAGAGACATCATTACTGATTTCAGATGAATCGATACTGAAAACAGAGAATACTAGAAACATATTTACCTGTGTTTTAATGGCTATACAAAGACATTAATGTGTGTTTATCATAACAAATTATAGATAATATTTTGAAGAATGGGAATTCCAGAACACTTAATTGTGTTCATGTGGGATCTATACAATGACCAAGAGGCAGTCATTAGTACAAAACAAGAGGATTCTGCATGGTTTAAAATCAGGAAAGGTGTGCATCAGGGTTGTATTCTTTCACCATACTTACTCAATCTGTATGCTGAGCAAATAAACTGAAAAAATGGACCATATAAAGAGAAATGTGGCATTAGGATTGCAGGAAGATTCATTAACAGTGTGCAATATGCAGAAGACACAACGTTGTTTGCTGAAAGCAAAAAGGAATTGAAGCATTTACTAGTGAAGATCAGACTACAATCCTTAGTATGGATTACAACTCAACATAAAGAAAATAAAAATTCTCACAGCTGGAACAGAAACAACATCACGATAAACAGAGAAAAGATTGATGTTGTCAAGGATTTTGTTTTACTCAGGTCCACAATTAATGTCCACGGGAAGCAAAAAAAAAAAAAAAAAACTTACAGCTGTGGAGTTGGTCCCGACTCATAATGAACCCTTCTTGGATTTATGAGGAGGTATCATTACGGAACTAGATTGCCCAAACTTCTGAGGAGTGGTTGATGGATTTGAACTTCTAGCCTTCTGGTTAGCAGTCAAATGCCTTAGGCACTGTGCCACCAGAGTTCCCTTCATGGAAGCGGCAGTGAAGAAATTAAATGATATATTGCCAATGGGGATTTCTGCTGCAAAAGACCTCTTTAAAGTGTTAAAAAGCAAAGATGTTATTTTGAAGACCAAGGTGCTGCTGACTCAAGCCATAGTATTTTCAATCACCTCATATGCATGTGAAAACTGGACAATGAATAAGGAAGACCAAAGGAGAAATGATGTATTTGAATTATGGCATTGGTGTACAATATTGAACATTCCATAGCCTGCCAGAAGAATGAACAAATCTGGAATGCTAGAATGTTCTTTAGAAGCAAGGATGACAAGACTTCTCACCTACCCTGGACATGTTATCAGGAGTGATCAGTCCCTGGAGAAGGATATCATACTTGGTAAAGTAGAAAGTTAGCAATAAAAGATGTAAACCTCAACAAGATGGATTAACACAATGGTTGCAACAATGGTCTCAAACAAAGCGATGAATGTGAGGGTGGTGCATGATTGAGCAGTGTGTTGTTCTGTTGTGGAAAGTGTCTGTAAGAGTTGGAATTGACTCAACAGCATCTAACAATAACGATAGCACTTTCTGTTGCTAATGAGCCAAATCTGATTCATAGTGACCTTATAGGACATAGTAAAACTGAACATATGGTTTCCAAGGCTATAATCTTTTCAGAGGCAGAATGCCACCTTTTCTCCCACGTAGCCAATCAGTTCATACCTCCATACTTTTGATCAGTAAATAAGCTCTTAATCACTGCACTACCAGGTCTCCTTGATACTGCATCTCTAGAGCTATTATAATCCTCCTTTTGCAGCTCAACAGTTCAAGGAGGACTTTACCATTCCCAAGTGTCAGGGCTGCGATCTAGCTCTAAAGGAACATGTTCCATCTCCCAGACAGACTGGGTGGTTCAGGGTGTGCATGTGACTCAAGACCAACCAGTGAGTCATACCAGGTTTTTCCTGGAACAAGCAAAAAAGAGGACTTTTCTCAGGGATTCCTGGCTGTGAAGATAATGTCTCCCAGAGCTATTTTTGCCTTGACATGGGGAAACTTGGTGGTAAATGAAGGAGACATAAAGAAAAGCAGAACCAAGAATTGAAACAAATAATCCTGACAAAGTTAGTACAAATCTTGGATGAGGGCATCCCTGATAAAATGAATTCCTGAACTTCTCAGTTCAATAAATAAAAACATTCTTTTCTATTGTCATTTTTCTCTTTCTTTATTGATTTCTGCTATTTAAAATGCAAAAATCCCTAATAAAATGTGTTAAAGTCAGAATTTATGAAGCCTTCTTCAGTAAGCTTCAGTAAAGTTGCAATTATTAGTTTATACTCTTAGATATATATATATTTTTTCATTTCTTCAATAAGAATTTAAAACAAAATGAGGACAGGAACTATTTCTGGTATCTCCATAGAGTTCTGGGTTTTGTATTGTAAATTTTCATTGATTGAAATACAATTCATTTTTCATGATAACATGCCCTGTCTCTGTGTATGTATACATGCATTGTTGCTGTTGTTGTTATGTGCTGTCAAGTTGGACTCAACTCATAGTGACTCTTCCTTGGGTTTCTGAGGTGGTATCACTAAGGAAGTAAATTGCCCAACCTTTCTGAGGAGTGGCTGGTGGGTTTGAACCACCAGTCTTCTGGTTAGCCATCAAATGCCTTAGGCATTATGCCACCAGAGCTCCTATATATGCACTAAAACACATATATTTTATAAAAAATAATTTCATGAGAAATATATTAATAAAATCAATTTATGAATATAATATTGCCTTTTTAATAGCATATCTATATATTTTTAAACTAAATAGTGATGACTTATGGATGACTTGACTTACATATACTTTCCACATATTAACCTTCATCTAGTTAAATCACTTGCCCAAGGGACTAAGAAAATTCATCTCATCTGTCACTCTTTTGTAGTTTTCATTTTTCTCCTCCATATTTGCAATCTTGAAATCCCTAACGTGTTATAATGCCAATCCAAAGTTAAGCACAGGTTGTGGGAGGAGATAAGATGTTATATGCAGACGGTAAAAAGAAGGGAGAGGTGAAAGATTATGGAACATGGTTGTGCAAGTTTACTGCACAAAAATATCTGGATGTGAGAGTAAGCAAGGTTGAAATGTAGCTCACATCTTGCTCATCAAGTTGTATGCCCTGGCACAAGTTTGCATCTAATTTATACAAAGATGACATAGGGATTTGCACACTCTCCTAACTATAACTGATTCTTTGTTGTATTTGAACTGAATCTTCAGTTTTCATTCTGTTAGCAACACACCAGACACTCAACCATCTTTATCAAAAGTATAATCCAAATTGGCTTTTAATCTATGGTTTAGAAATGTATCTGAATCTAACTCAAGACTTTTTGTACTGAAATATATATTATTTCATTTACATTTGTCCCTGTAAGATCTAAATTTAAAAAAAAAAAAAATGAGGGGAGATAAGGAATGTTGTGAGGCATTTTTAACCATTTTGTATGACTTATTATGGCAATGAAAGTTCCTTGAATCAATCAAGTAGTCTAGTGTTTCCTTCTAAAGGAGAGAATATGAAAAGTTCTATAAACTGCATTATGATCAAACATGGAGAATTGATAAGCCTGGACTAGCAATAACAAAAGTATGAGCAGAAAATAAACAAAGAGAGGTTTTGTTTTGTTTTGTTTTGTTTTTTTAAAGAGCGTTGTGTATGTAATCCCTGGAGTTCTCAAAGGCCAGTGAACTAAATGATAAGAACCTGCATGAATTTAAAAAAGAAAATTAAACTGCAATTTTTTACACTGCTTGAAGCCTTTATATTCCTACTTTTGCTCACACATAATAGAGTTCCTTCTGATCTTCCCAATCACCAGAAAACTGCTAGTAGTTACATGTAATGGAAATAAAAATTAATCCATTCTGGATTTTAGTTCCAAATATTCCATTTATTAAAAGGCTAACCTTGGAAAAATAAATTTTGGCAATTCAGTTTCCTTATTAATAAATAAATAAATAAATAAACAAATAGGAGTTCTAGTGGCACAGTGCCTAAGGCATTTGACTGCTAACCAGAAGATTAGAAGTTCACATCCACCAGCCACTCCATGGATGAAAGACAGGGCAATCTACTCCAGTAAAGATTTACTGCCTCAGAAACCCAATGGGGGTCCCAATGAGTCAGAATAGACTTGGTGGCAGTGGATTTAGTTTTGGGGGGCTTATTAATAAAATAAGTACACTTACCTTTATATATTTTATATTTCACTTTATATTTCTTTTATATTGGAATACAAGAATTAGCACTTAAGAAAGTTCTACACTGAAAATTTTAGTAAAAGTTTCTTTGATTAAAATGAATATTTAATCAAATGTTAGAATTCAACATTCCTCAGGCAAATGCCCACATTTTGCATTGCTTAAAAATCACATTTATTTCTTATATATTTTATTTGCTTAAAATGTAAAAAAAAAAAAAAAGAATAGTGACATTTAATTTTTAAATAGAAAGGACTTCAACTTTACATAAGTAACAGGAAATAGAATGTTAAAAGTTAATTGTATTAAAAGGATTGATGATGATTTTTGTCTTGGTACAAAATAAAAGAAACAATGGTTTAATGTGTTGTGA
>NW_006922066.1:2157509-2163090 GCF_000298275.1 Orycteropus afer afer
TGGTAGATGTTCATCCATTTCAGGAGGTGGCATATGATCAAGAACCAATGGTACTGAAGGAAGAAGTGAAACCACACTGAAGGAAGTGGTGAAAAACAAGGCACCAGGAATGGATGGACTATCCATTGAGATGTTTGAACAAATAGATGCCCCGCAGGAGGCACTCACTTGGCCATGCCAAGAGATTTGGAAGACAGCTACCTGGCTAACTGACTGGAAGACATCCATATTTGTGCCCATTCCAAAGAAAGGTGATCCCACAGAATGTAGAAATTATTGAACAATATCATTAGTATCAATGCAAATAAAATCTTACTGAAGATAATTCAAAAATGGTTGCAGCAGTATATTGACAGAGAACTCCCAGAAATACAAGCTAGATTAAAAAGAAGATGTGGAATGAAGGATATCATTGCTGATTTCAGATGGATCTTGGCTCAAAGCAAAGAATTCCAGAAAGATGTTTGTTCTTTTACTCACTATACAAAAGCATTCAATTGTGTGGGCAATAACAAATTATAAATAACATTGAGAAGAATGGGAATTCCGTAACACTTAATTGTACTCATGAGGAACCTGTACATAGACCAGGAGGCTGTCATTCGAACAGAAAAGCAGAGACTTCATGGATTAAAATCAAGAAGGGAATGTGTCAGGGTTGTATCATTCACCACACTTACTCGATCTGTATGCTGACCAAATAATCTGAGAAGCTGGACTATATGAAAAAGAACGTGGCATCAGGATTGGAAGAAGACTCAGTAATAACAATACGCACATGACACAAGTTTGTTTGCTGAAAGTGAGGATGACTTGAAACACTTACTGATGAAGATTGAAGACTATAGTCTGCAATATGGATTACAGCTCAGTAGAAAGAAAACAAAAATCCTCACAACTGAACCAATAAGCAGCATCATGATAAATGGAGAAAAAATTGAAGTTATCAAAGACTTCATATTACTTGGTTCTACAATCAGCACCAAGAGAAGCAGTAGTCAAGATATCAGATGACGTATTGTGTTGGGCAAATTTGCTGCAAAAGACCTCTTTCAAGTGCTGAAGAGCAAAGATGTCTCCTAGAATCTAAGGTGCACTTCTTATGCATGTGAGAGCTGGACAGTGAATAAGGATGACCAAAGAAGAGTTGATGCTTTTAAGTTGTGGTGTTGGTGAAGAATACTGAGAGTAACATGGACTGCCAAAGAACTAACAAATCTGTCCAGGAAGAAATGCAGCCAGAATGCTCCTTGGAAGCAAGAATGGCCAAACTTCGTCTCATCTACTTTGGTCATGTTGTCAGAATGTGCCATTCCCTGGAGAAAGATATCATGCTTGATAAAGTGGAGGGTCAGTGAAAAAGGGGATGGCCCTCAATGAGATGGATGGACACAGTGGCTGTAACAATGGACTCAGGTATAGCAGGGATTGTGAGGCTGGCACAGGACCAGGCAGTGTTTCGTTCTGTGGTACATGGGGTCTCTATGAGTTGGAGATGACTTGAAGGCACCTAACAACAAGAACAATGACTCTATTTCTAATGGTAATGAGGACACTAATAGTGCATGGCATAATGTGAAAATGTTGTTGTGTTGTTGTTATGTGTCTTCAAGTTGGACCTGACTCATAACGACCCCTCCTTGGGTTTCCAAGGCAGTATCACTACGGAAATAGATTGCCCCATCTTCCTTCTGAGGAGTGGCTGGTGGGTTTGAATGTGAGAATAGAAATATGCAAAAGATTACCTTTGGATACATGTAATCAAATACTTAGAAAAGGGAAGCTTTTGGGCAACCACTGTATTTATAACTTAGAATTTTTTTTTTCAAACTAATAAGTATAATAAAATAGGAAGTTTCCCCTAATTTGTACTGAAGAAAGTGGGGTGGGGAGCAGATAAGCTCAGAGCTTCAAATTTCCACTTGCAGCAACATACTAATGGCCTAGATGTTTCTGTCTGCCCTGAATGAAATCACTATGTCCTATAGCCAAAGAGCCGATATTTCTGCAAATCAAATACAATCTCATTGTGTGAGTGACTGAATTACTACATAAATTTTTAACCTCATAGTGTGCCTGTTGATAAAATGAGGGCATTCATTAGCAAGGAATGAGATCCTAAAAATTCAAATGGGAATACACGGGCAGCTCCTGATGAAGCTGGAGACATTCAATCTCTAAATTCTGCTGAATCTTCTTTGGAATTAGAAGCAGCACATCTACCACTTTCTGAGGAGATTATAATTTCTTTGTCTGAGGAAATTGTAGTGGCCTTTCTTGGGGTCTTGTAAGACATTGCTGATTCTCTTTGTGACCTGAAATCACTGCCTTTTTGTTTCTTTATCTGTAAATACACCCATATCCCTGTAGACCCTAAAAAGTGAAGTACAAAGTGTGACCCATGAAGAGGTGCACTATACTCCAAAAGAACCATGGGATTTTTCCAGTTTATGGACAGAAATCTAGGCAATTTATAGAGAAATGGGTATTAAGAGGTAAGATAATGATGGAAGGAACAGAAAGTTGGACCGGGATGAAATTATTGATATGGGCCTACTAAGCAGATTCAAAATCCACTGGTATAGTTTGAAAGCCTAGAAAGGGCTTTGACACCTTGGTTGCCTGGTTGGAATGAAATACAGGCCAAAAGGTGGGCTACACTAAATCAAGTTGAAGTGCCAGTATTGTCTTGCTGTACTATAGAAAAAGGAATCCAAAGGCTTAGGAAAGTGGAATGTTAGCATGGATTCATCATGTAAGGTCTGCTTTCTCATCCTGGGAAGGCCCGGAGGATATACATTTCATCATGACTGAGAAGAGTAAATTTGTGAAGGGAACCCCAGAATCCTTGAAGAGCTCTGAAGTCACTCTTCTCTGTAGATCAGAAATGAAAATTGGCTCACAGGACAAATCAAAAGTGAAATTACAGAATAATTTTGGATGAATGAAAATGGAGACTTAACATACCAAGACTTATGGATGCAACTAAAGCAATATTTAGAGGGAAATTTACAGCTGCCAATGGCTATGTTAAAAACATTTCATATCAATAGCTTATGCCTGCATCTTAAGACATTTGAAAAAGAATATCAAAGTATACTTAAAACAAGCAAAAGGAAGAAAGTAACAAAGATTAGAATGGACATTTTACATATAGAATTTTAAAAATTTGAAAATTAATGAGACCAGAGCTAATACTTGAATAATCAACAAACTTTTAGCTATACTGACCAAGAGAAAAAGAATAAAGATGTTTAAAGTTATTAAAATCAGGAATGAAATGGTGGACATAACCACTAAACTCAGAGAAATAAACATGATTGTAAAAGAATATAATTGTATGTTGTTAATTCAATAACTTATATGTAATGGAAAAAAATGTCTCGAAAGGATACAAACTACCCAAACTGACCCAAGCAGAAATAGAAAAAAATAATAGACTTATAACAAGGGATTGAATTAGTAATGAAAAATACACTCACAAAGAAAAGCTCAGGCCAAGATGGCTTCACTGGTAAATTTTAAAACAGTTTTAAAAGAATAATTACCTAATTTTCACAACATCTTTAAAAAACCAGAAGATAGGAAAACTTTCCAACTCATTATTTGAAACTGGTATAACACTTATACCCACACCTGACAAATACATATCACAAGGAAAGAAAACTACAAATATGTATAAAGAATGTAGTAATATTTCAAAATGTCCATGAAAATAATGGCAAACAAAATACACCAACATATAAAAGGATTAGGAGCCCTGGTAGCGTAGTGCCTAAGGCATTTGACCAGAGGCCTGGTGGTTCAAACCCACCAGTTACTCCTTGGAAGAAAGGTTGGACAATCTACTTCTGTAGTGATACTGCCTCAGAAACCAAAGGAGCAGTCGCTATGAGTTGGGTCTGACTTCACAGCAGTGAGTTTGGTGTATATTGGGATTGAAAAAAAAGATTATACACCATAATCAAGTGAGATTTATCCCAGGAATGCAAGATTGGTTTAATATCCCAAAATCAACTAATCAAAAGAATAAAGGATAAAAAAAATAAAAAGATTATTTCAAAAGACAGAGAAAAAGTATTTGCCAACATTCACAGTTTCTTCATTATAAAATCACTCAGCAAACTAGAAGTAGATGAGAACTTCCTAAAAGTAATAAAAGCTATTTAGGAAAAAAATGGTTAAAATTATACTTAATAGGGAAAGATTCAATGCTTTTAATATAAGATCAGGAGGAAGACAAGGATATCTACTGTTGTTGACACTTCTATTCCAAATTGTATTAGAAATTCTAGCCACAGAAATTAGGAAAGTGAATGTAATAAAAGATTTAAAAGGAAAATAATAAAACTATATAAATATAACCCAATTTTTTATATATTGTTAGGTGCCATCGAGTTGTTTCTGACTCTTAGAAACAGAATGCACAGCAGAATGAAATACTGCCCGGTCCCATGCGAGCACCACAATCCTTGCTGTACATGAGCGCATTGCCACAGCCACTGTATCAATCCATCTCGTTGAAGGACTTATGCTCTGTGGTAGTTATGTTTTTGTATCAACTTGGCTGGGCCTGGTTGAATGACTGGACAGCTGGTGGTAGTTATTCCCCATGATGAGACTGGCAATCAACTCCATGGTGGGATCTACCACAAGCAGCTGAGTAGCTGCCTTTGGCATGTGGTCTGCTTCCTGTATATAAGGAGAAGCCCTGGAAATGGTCTCTAGCTTATGGCATGCTTGGACCTTGCATGTAGCCGTGTTGTTATTCAGTAGTCTGCCATGTTCTACCGACCTTGGGAGTTACAATGGACTTAAGTTAATGGCCTACCATGTGGTTTGCTAACATCGGGACTGTGCCTTTTTACTTGTCAACCTTGGGCTTGGCAGCCTCAGCAGTCAGCAGCTGTCTGAATGAAGAAAAGATTCTAGCTTCAGTGGGCCAGGAGCTGGAGGCAGAGCTGAAGCCCAGGGCTGAGGGGCTTTCACCCAGCCCCTAGAGCCTGGCACTTTGAACTTGAACTTAAAGCCTCCAAACTGTAACAGAATAAACTCCTGTTTATTAAAGCCATCCCATTTGTGGTATATTTCTTGTCAGAGTGACACTAGGTAACAAGAAAACCCTACTTCATCAATTGTATACCTTACCAAGCTAACATCTTTCTCCAGGGAATGGTTCCTTCCGACAACATGACCAAAGTAGGTCAGGTGAAGTCTGGCCATTTTTGCCTCCTAGGAGCACTCCAGCTGTACTTCCTCCAGGACAGATTTGTTAGATCCTTTAGCAGTCCACAGTACTCTCAGCATTCTTCTCAAGCACCACAACTCAAAAGCATCAACTCTTCTTCAGTCTTCCTTATTCATTGTCCAGCTATCACATGCATATGAGGCAATTGAAAATATCATGGCTTATGTCAGACGCACCTTAGTCCTCAAAGAGATATCTTTGCTCTTCAGCACTTGAAAGGTATCCTTTGCAGCTGAGTTGCCCAGTCCTATACATTGTCTGTAGGAGCTCTGGTAGCATAGTGGCTAAGTCACTTGCCTGCTAACCAGACGGCTGGCGGTTCAAACCCACCAG
>NW_006922066.1:2165549-2170436 GCF_000298275.1 Orycteropus afer afer
TCTTTTTAGTGATCTCTTGCTTTCTTCATGGATAATGTTCTTGATATCCTCCCACAATTCTGGTTTTTCATCATTGGTGTTCAGTGCATCAAATCTATTCTTTAGATAATCTCTAAATTCAGGAGGGATATATTCAAGATCATAGTTTGGCTTTCTTGGACTTGAATATAAATTGAACTTTCATATGAGCAGTTGATGGTCTGTTCCACAATCAGCTCCTAGCCAGGTTTTGGCTGAGGATATTGAGCTTTTCCACTGCCTCTTACCACAGATGTACTCAATCTGATTCCTGTGTCTACCATTTGGTGAAGTCCAAATGGCTGCCCTTTGTGTTGTTGAAAAAAGGTGTTTGCAATGCAGTGCATTGGTCTTGCAAAATTCTACCCTGTGAGTTCCAGAATTATTTCTGTCACCAATGCCAAATTTTCCAACTACCAGAGATTCTTCTTTGTTTCCAACTTTTGCATTCCAGTTACCAGTGATAATTAACACATCCTGATTGCATGTTCTGTCAATTCCAGACTGCAGAAGTTGATAAAAATCTTCAATTTCCTCATCTTTGGCTTTGGTGGTTGGTGCATAAATTTGAATAATAGTCGTATTTATGGGTCTTCCTTATAGGTGTATGGATATTATCCTATCACTGACAGCATTGTGCTTCAGGACAGATCTTGAAACATCCTTTTTGATGATGAATGCCATGACATTCCTTTTCAAATTGTCATTCCTGGCATAGTAGATCACATGGTTGTCTGATTCAAAGTGGCCAAAAACAGTCCATTTCAGCTCATTAATGCCGAGGATATCAATCTTTTTGCATTCCATTTCATTTTTGACAACTTCCAATTTTTCTAGATTCATACTTCATATATTTCATGTTCTGATGATTAATGGATGTCTGTAGCTTTTTCTTGTCATTTTGAGTGGTGCCACATCAGCAAATGGAGGTCTCAAAAGCTTTACCTTATCCATAGGAGTAAGGCTGGTTTTACTCAGATGATGCAGCTCTTTCCCAGTCCTATTCTGAGAGCCTTCTAACCCAACTGGACTATTCGTAAAGTTGTATGGTAATTATCAGACAGTGTTTCTTTGCTTTTCATAAGGTTTTCCCTGGCCAATTCTTTGAGAAGTGGACGGCCTCTTCCTTCTTTCTAATCTGTCTCAGTCTGTAAACTGGGCTGATAACTGTGCACCATGTGCATCCCACTGGGTTTGAAACACCAGTGGCTCAGCCTCAATATTCACATCAACATTCTCACATGGCCATTCTTGCTTCCAAGGAGAATTTCAGTTGCACTTCCTCCAGGCCAGATCTGTAAGTTCTTTTAGCAGTCCATGGTACTTTCAGCATTCTTCACCACAGTAGTACAAACCGACAGACAGGTTTACCTCCCTGTTGGAAACCTCTCGTACCACCCTTCCCTGGGTCCCTGCAGCTGACTCCTCCTTTGTCTAGGTTCCTGGCCTTTTAACCCCCTTTCTCCCTCCTGCCCTGCTTCTTTGGGCATTCCTGAGTTCCCTCTCCTCACCTGGATCCCTGTGGCTGACATTATTTGGCATTATTATCAGTTGCTAATTTGGGGTTCATGATTCAACCGCTGCACCTCTTTCCTTCTTGGTAAAATCCTGACCCTACCTGCTTCACAGCAAGAAGCTGGCAAGTCCAAAGTTCTTGGAACAAATGTCAAGGTGGAGGCTTTTCCCAACTCCCGCAGTTGCAGGGGCTGAGGAGTTCAAGGTTGGCAGGCAGTATACTGGCTGTTGACTCCAACAGATGATGAATCCAAGATCTCCAGGCTGAATGGTGGACTCACAAACAGTTGTAGGCAACATAACAGAATCCCAATCCACTTTCAGACTGCAGAAGTTCATAAAAAATCTTCAATTTTCTGATCTTTGACTTAGGTGGTAGTACATAAATTTGAATAACCATAGCATTAACTGGTCTTCCTTGTAGGCATATGGATATTGTCATATCACTGACAGCATTGTACTTGAGATCCTGAAACATCCTTTGTGATGATGAATGCCACACCATTCCTCTTCAAACTGTCATTCCCGGCATAGTAGATCATATGCTTGTGTGATTCAAAATGACCAAAACTGGTCCATTTCAGCTCACAAATGCCTAGGATATCAATCTTTATGTCTTTAATTTCATTTGTGACAACTTCCAATTTTCCTAGATTCAGTACATTCCATGTTCCAAATATTGATGGATGTTTGCAGCTGTTTCTCCTCAAATTGAGTCATGCCATGTCAGCAAATTGAGGTCCCAAAAGCTTTACTTTATCCATATCATTAAGGTTGGTTCTACTCTGATGATGCAGTTCTTTCCCACTCATATTTTGAGAGCCTTCCGACCTAAGGGGCTGGGCTTCCTGCACTGTATCTGACAATGTTTCAGAGCTATTTAGTAAATTGCCCAGTAATATATCAGACATTGTTTTTCTATTGTTCATAAGGTTTTCCCGTGCCAATTTTTTGAGAAGTGGATGGCCTCTTCCTTCTTCCTAGTCTGTCTCAGACTATAAGCTGTGTTGAAATCTGTGCACTGTGTGCAACCCTGCTGGCATTTGAGACACTGGTGGCACTGCCTCAAGCCTCACAGCAACATGCCACCACAGTAAGACAAACTGACAGACAAGTTTGTCTTCCTTAACTGTTTGAAACCTCTCCACCCTCCCCTTACCTGGATACCGCGGCTTTATCATCCCTAGTTTTCCCTCACTTCCTGCCTCTTGGGTGTGTGGCCTGTCTCCCTCCTCTTACCTGGATCCCTTGGCTCTGTCTTGGCTCTGGCTCCTCCCATGCCTCCCACATCATATATACAAAATCATAAAAAATCAGTTAAAATATTTATAGAATAAAAAAATTCATTCAGTTTGCAGTATACTAGACTAATGTACAAATATCAATTTTATTTCCATATACGTGCAACAAAACATCTTAAAACTAAATTAAGTAAACAAATCATTTCATAATTGCATCAAAAAAAATATTTTGGAATGTACTTGACAAAAGAAGTGTAATACTTAGACTCTGAAAAGTATAAAGCATTGTTGAAAGGAATTATTTAAAATAAAAAGGCATTAAAGAAGATCTAAATATGGAAAGATGTCTTATGTTCATGGATTGAAAGACTTAATACTATTAAGATAGAAACATTTCTCAAATGGAGCCAAATATATTCTGAAAAACAAAAGTTAGGGAATGGACATTTCCCAAATTCAAAAGTTACTACAAAGCTACAGCCACTGAAACTGTGGTATTGGCACAAGGATAGACATATGGATCAATGGAATTAAATTTTAATTAAAAAATAAACCCTGACATGTATGGTCATTTGATATCTGACAAGTTGCCAATACAATCAGTTAAGTAAAATCTTTTCAACAAATGGTGTTAGATTAACTGAATAACCACATACAAATGTTGGATGTCCATCTTGTACCAAAGACAAAAAGTAACTCAAAGACCTGACTGTTAGAACAAACTATAAAAGTCTTAGAAGAAAATATAAGGTTAAATCTACATTATATTGGATTTGACAATGGTTTCTTTGATATGACACCAAAAGCATAAACAAAAAAGATAGCTAGATCTTCAGCAAAATTTTTAAAATTTGTGCTTCAAAGGAAAATGTCAATAAAATAAAAAAGGTAACCCAAGAATAAAAAAAAAATATATTTTTAAAGCTTATGTGTAGTAAGGAACTGGTGTCTGGCATATATAAATAACTCTTATACCTCAACAACAAAAAGCCTAAGGTCATAATTAATAAATGGGCAAAAGACTTGAATAGTCGTATCTCCAAAGTAGATACACAAATGGCTAATTGCAGTCATCAGGAAAATGCAAATCAAAACCACAAACAGATACCACTTCACATTCATGAAGATAGCTATAAAAATAATAAACAGATAATAACTAGTGTTGATGTGGATGTGGAGAAATTGGAAGTCAGACACAGCTGGTGGGAACTTAAAATGGAACAGCCACTTTTGAATAGTTTGATAGTACCTCACAAATTTAAAAACAGAGTTATCATGTGATACAGCAATTCTATGTTTTGGTAGATACTCAAGAAAAAGGAAATTGTATATACACAAAAAACTTGTATATGAATGCTCATAACAGCATGATTCATGGTAACCAAAAGTGAGAAAAAATGCAAGTGTCCATCAACTAGTGAATAGATAAACAGATATGGTATAGTAATTAACTGAATATTATTTGATCATAAAAAGTATGATGTACTGATATATTTAACAACATGGTAGAACCTTGAAAACATGATAAGTAAAAGAACTCAGTAACAAAAGCTCATGTACTCTATGATCCCAAGTAAATGAAGTGTACAAAATGGAAAATGTAGAAGAAAGTATTAGTGGCTTCCTAAAGCTAGGGGGCAGAATGGAAGGGGAGTGGAAGATCACTGCTAAAGAGGATTGAGTTTCTTTTGGGGATAAGAATATTCTAAATAGACTGTGGTAATGGTTGCACAGCCCTGTAGCTATACTAGAAGTCTTGAATTGTCTATTTTAAATGTTGAATTACATGGTATGTGAATTACAACTGAATAAACAGTTACCAAAGAAATTATATAGCATACTATCCAAAATAGCATTGTATGCAACAAACCAAAAAAATTTCAATTAACATGAGAAAGGACAATGCTGAGATGATATAGTACTCTCGGACAAAGACTTTAAAGCAGCTATTTTAAGAACGTGTCAAAAAAGTAAAGCCAAATACTGTTCAAATGAGAGGAATGGTAGACAAGCTCAACAAACAATTAGAAGATACAAAGGTGAACTAAATGGAATTTTAGAACTAAAAAACACAGTAAGTGAAATAAAAACCTGATGAGATATGCTGAAAATT
>NW_006922066.1:2170930-2173007 GCF_000298275.1 Orycteropus afer afer
CTACAACTAATGACAATATACTTCAGTGATGAAGGTGAAGTAAAAGACATTCTCAAATGAAGAAAAACAAACAGAATTCATTGCCAGCAAGCATGCTCTGAAAGAAATGTTAAGGAAGTTCTTCAGACTGAAGGAAAATGATACCAGATACTTCGAACTGCAAGTCTAAAAGAAGAGCAACAAAAATGGTAAGTATCTGGGTAAATATAATAGACAATTCTTTTCCTTTTGAGTTCTTTATATGTTTGGTGGTTTAAAGCAAAAACTAAAATACTGTCTGATGAGAGTTTCAATGTATGCAGATATAACTTATACAATTGTAATCTGGAAAGCATAAAGGGCCTTTTATAGTTGTAAGATTTCCATATTCAACATGAAGTGGTATAATATTGATTCTAAGTAGACAGTGAAAAGGTATTGTGGTGGCTGTGTTTGTGTATCAACTTGGCTAGGCCTGGTTGAGTGGCTGGGCAGCTGGATGTAGTATTCCCCATGATGAGACTGGTAATCAACTCCATGGTGGAATCTACTATGAGCAGCTGAGTAGCTGCCTTTGGGTATGTGCCTTTGGATATGCTTCCTGTATATAAGGAGAAGTTTTGAGAATGGTCTCTAGCATTTAACACGCTTGGACCCTGCATGTAGCCATGTCATTGCCCAGCAGCCTGCTATGCTTTGCCAACCCTGGGACTTACAGTGGACTTAAGTTAATGGTCTGCCATGTAGTTTGGTAATATCGGGACTGTGCCTTTTTTACTTGTCAACCTTGGAGCTTCTCAACCTCAGCAGCCAGCAGCTGTCTGAGTGAAGAAAAGCCTCGAGCTCCTTTGGGCCAGGAGCAGGAGGCAGAGCTGGTCCCCAAGGTTGAGGGGCTTTCACCCAGCCCTGAGAGCCTGGCACTTTGTACTTGGACTTAAAGGAGCGGCACTAGGTAACAAGAACAGGTATGTATGTATACAGGTAGAGATGAGCATTGATTTGGGTGAAGGGAAAGGCAATACACCAAAAGTGAATGACACACACACACACAAAAAAAAAAAAAAATCTGAAAACAGTGCTGAAAAACATATGAAGCTTAAGTATCACTGGAACATCCCCTCAAAAAAAAAAAAAAAAAAAAACACTGCCATCACGTCAGATCCGACTCAGTGACCCCTCCTTGGGCTTCCAAGGCAGTATTGCTAGGGAAGTTGATTGCCCAACCTTCCATCTGAAGAGTGGCTGGTGGTTCTGAACCACCAGCCTTTTGCTTAGCAGTCAAATGCCTTAGGCACTATGCCACCAGAGCTCCTATAGATGTCCTTTATTATGTTGAAGAATGTCCCTTCTATTCCTACTTTGTGGAGAGTTTTGATCAAAAATGGTGTTGGATGTTTTCAAATGCCTTTTCTGCATTGATTGATAAGATCATGTGGTTCTTTTCCTTTTCTTTATTTATGTGGTGGATAACATTGATTATTTTTTCTAATGTTGAACCATCCTTGCATACCTGATATGAACCCCACTTGATTATGATGGATTATTTCTCGGTATGTTGTTGGAATCTATTAGCTAGGATTTTGTTGAAGATTTTTGCATCTATATTCATGAGGGACATTGATCTGTAGTTTTCCTTTTGAGAGATATCTTTGCTTAGTTTTGGTACTAAGGTTATGCTTGCTTCATAAAATTAGTTAGGGAGAATTCCATCATTTTCTATGTTTTGGAATAGTTTGAGTAGGATTTGTGTCAGTCCTTCTCTGAATGTTTGGTAGAATTTTCTGGTGAAACTGTCTGGGTCAGGATTTTTTTTTGTTGTTGATAATTTTTTGATGAGCTGTTCAATTTCTTCTTTTGTTATTGATCTGTTCAATGTTTCCACATCAGTCTGTGTTAGTTTAGGTAAGTGTTGTGTCTCTAGAAATCTGTCCATTTCTTCCAGATTTTCAAATTTGTTGGAGTACAGTTCTTCATAGTATCCTGATATTATCTTTTTTATTTCAGTTGGTTCTGTTGTGATGCCACCCATTTCATTTCTTATTTGTGTTATTTGTATTCTCTCCCTCTTTTCCTTTGTTAAATTTGCCACTGGTTGGAC
>NW_006922066.1:2173107-2174273 GCF_000298275.1 Orycteropus afer afer
ATACCAGTGACCACACCAACATACCAGTGATCACCCCAAGGTTGTATCTTCAGCACCTGATTTTATCAGTAACTTGGGTTGGCTAGGTGCAAAAGGGCATGACCAGCACTGCTGAAACCCAAGCAGAGAGTCCATTGGGGCCACAAGAGGGCAGGCCCAGGAAGGTGCCCCTGCACTGGATCACTGATCAGACTTGGGTCGGCTTAGTGGTACTGAGGAGTTCACACTTGACTTTGTCACTAATATTGGAACTACAGGTTGTGCGGGCACTGGCCTCACGCCTGCACTGTTGAAATTGAGTGGATCTTTGGTGCCATGAGGAACTCTCGCAGTAGATCATGGTCTGGGCCAGTGCCACGGGTGGGCAGGCCCAGAGAGGAACTCCAGAGGCAGATCATGGAGCCAGGCAGTTGCCTTGGGTCAGCTTTTTGGCACTGTGGCTCAGGAGTGGAGTTTTTGTGTGTATCTGAGCCTGGCAGAAAGTGGTGACCCCCCAACAACTGGAGTCTTTGCTGAAATTGAACTGGGGCCTGTGAATAACAGTACAATGTTATCATTAGCAGCCCACCCAAAACCCTAGAAACCTCCCCTAGCAACATGGAGCTTTCCTTCCTTCTCTCTTCCACTCCCACCTTCTCCAACAATATCCTCACTCATCCAGTAGAAGAAACCACATTCAGTCACCATAATACCTCCTGGTTCAAATTCTAAACCCTGTTTATGATAAACAGAAAGTCATATCCACATTCCACACAGTGATTCCACCAGCACAAAGAAAACTGCAGAGTAACCCAGCACCTGAATTAATAACCAAAAAAATAAATAAATAAAAAAATACACCAGCATCACCTTTTCAAAATATTAAATTATAAAACCAAGACAAAACAAATCAAAACATAACCAACAGTTAAAGACAACCTCAAAATGTCTAGGAAACAACAGGTAACCTCAAATGAAACAAACAACAAAAAAAACAGGACAAGGCATTAGTAGCAAAACCACAAACAAAGATCTCATTAAACATAGAGGAAGAGGAGGCAATAGAATTATCTGAGAAGGAATTTAGAAGATATGTTCATAGAGCTTTACAAGAGCCTGAGGAAATCGCAAACAGAAGCAAGGAGAATACAGACAGTTCCCTGGAAGAACTCAGGAAAATCATTCAA
>NW_006922066.1:2176688-2177474 GCF_000298275.1 Orycteropus afer afer
AAAAAAAAAGCATAGAGAAAGTCAACAAAACTAAAAGCTGGTTCTTTGAAAAGATTAATAAAATTGATAAACCATTGGCAGATCTAACAAAAGAAAAGAAAGAGAAGATCCAAATCACAAGAACTGGAAATGAAAAAGGTGTCATCACAACAGAACCAATTGAAATAAAAAAGATACTGACAGAATATTATGAAAAACTGTACTCCAACAGATATGAGAACTAGAAGTGATGGACAAGTTTCTAGAATCACATGACCTACCTAAACTATCCCACTTGGAGACAGAAAACTTGAACAGACCTATAACAAAAGAAGAAATTGAACAAGTCATGAAAAAACTTCCCACAAAGAAAAGTCCTGGCCCTGATGGCTTCACTGAAGAATTTTATCAAATATTCAGAGAAGAGTTGACACCAATGTTACTTGAGCTATTCCAAAACATAGAAAAAGATGGACTACTCCCAAATTCATTTTATGAAGCAAGCATAACATTAATACCAAAACCAGGGAAAGACACCACTAGAAAGGAAAACTACAGACCAATATCCCTCATGAACATAGATGCAAAAATCTTTAACAAAATTCTAGACAACAGAATCCATCAACATATCAAAAAATTAATACACCTGGACCAAATGAGATTTTTACCAGGTTTACAAGACTGGTTCAGCATCAGAGAAACAGTCAATGTAATTTACCACACAAACAAAACAAAAGAACCATATGATTATATCAATTGATGCAGAAAAGGCATTTGATAAAATCCAACATCCATTCCTGTTTGGAA
>NW_006922066.1:2178434-2190986 GCF_000298275.1 Orycteropus afer afer
AAACACAGGCATATCTGGGAGCTCTAATTTACAGCATAAATTGACTATCAAGCATAACCCAGAATGTGCAGGAGATAGAAGATAAGCTAGATGACTGGGACCTTTTAAAAATTAAATTCTTATGCACATCAAAAGACTTCATCAAAAAGGTAAAAAGAGAACCTACAGATTGCGAGAAAATATTTGCCTATGACATATCTGATAAAGGACTTATCTCCAAAATCTATAGAAAACTTGAACACCTCAACACCAAAAAAGACAAATAACTCAATTCACAAAGGGGCAAAAGACTTGAACAGACACTTCACCAAAGAAGATGTAGAGGCAGCCAACAACACATGAGAAATTGCTCACGGTCATTAATCATTAGAGAGATACAAATCAAAACAACAATGAGATAACATCTCACCCCAGCAAAATAGAAAAGTTCAACAGGTCAGAAAATAAAAAATCCTGGCAAGGTTGTGGAGAGATCGGAACTCTTGTGCACTGCTGGTGGGATTGTAAAACGGTACAATCATTGTGGCAAACAGTATGGTGTTTCTTTAAAAAACTGAAAATAGAAGTACCATGTTGTTGTTGTTATTATGTGCCGTGGAGTCAGACCCGACTCATAGAGATCCCTTGTTGGGTTTCTGAGGCAGTATCACAGAAGTATATTGCCCCATCTTCCTTCTGGGGAGTGGCTGGTGGGTTTGAACTGCCAGCCTTCTGGTTAGCAGTCAAGTACAGCAATTCCATTACGAGGAATATATCCTAAAGAGGTGAGAGAGAGAGCACAGACAGACATATGTACACCTATGTTCATGCCAGCACAATTCACTATAGCAAAGTGATGGAAGCAACCTAAACGTCCATCAACAGAGAGTGGATAACTAAATTATGATAGATGCACACAATGGAATACTATGCTACATTAAAGAACAATGAGGGATATGAGAATCATGTCACAACATGGATGAACCTAGAGGACATTATACTGAGTGAAATAAGTCAATTGCAGAAAAACAAGTATTGTATGAGCCCATTACTGTAAAAAGACAAAGAAGAGTTTGCTTGGGACACAGAACTCACTTTGTAGGTTACCAGGACAGGGAGGGAAGAAGAGGGATTAATTTTGGGCTAGTCGGGGCCCGCATGCTGACATGCGTAAGGGGAGAGATATATGGAAAGGAACTGTGACCACTAGGATAACATTAGGAAATGGGAGGACACTGAATTGTGCGCATAAGAGATAGACAACAGATGTTAATACCAACCACTGTGTCCATAATACTGCATTACAATTAACACCAAACACCAGGCTACAGATAAACACATAAACACCTGAGAGGATCAGATGGGGATCCATGAACAGGAGTATGCTCTAGACCAAGGATAGATTCAGCTGAGGCTAATCTTGCACAGACACCAATGATACAAAATACCTGCAATCCTTACAGAAACAATAAAAGACAGACACAAGAGTAATCTGTCACAGACACCCAGACACTATAAGAGAGAGATCCAACGGATCTACCGACTCAGGACCATAGTGCTGGGGGACACCAGACTCAATTGGCATAACAAAATACATAAAAGCCTTGCCTCCACATCCTACACTGGTGAGTAGCGACTGGGGTCTTAAAAGCTTTCAAGCGGCCATCTCAGATGCAGCTAACGGTCTTCTAGTATCAGAAGCAAAGAATGTAAAAGAAAAAAGAAAAAAAGACAAGGGCATTTGGAAGCAATCAGCCTAGAACACGATGGCTCTCGAGACCAGAAGAACTAGGTGGTGCCTAGCCTGGTGGTGGTGCCTACCAATGCCAACTACTCAGGAAAGGATCAAATCTGGACATTCTGGATAGAGTGGGAGGAAAAATGTGGAACAAAATCCAAAAACATAATAATAACCAGAATTACAGGTCAGATGAAGTCTGATGAGACCCTCAATACTATGGCCCTGGAATACATTCTGTGCCTGGAATAAAACTCACCCCCAAGGGCTGACTCTCAGCTCAGTAGCTAACAAGATGTACATGCAGAGCACTCAACCCAGGATGATGCACCCACATACTCTATGGTAATACATCCCTTAGAGCAATGGACCACAGGGCACCAGAGAATCAACATTCAGGTTGAGGAATTGTAGGTCAAACAGGAGTGCATAAATATGAGGGGCACAGGGGAAGGGTTACAGGGTAGGGAGGGCAGGAGAATGGGTTAGGGTTGGACATGGTAAATGGGGAGTGAAACTAAATGTACCCATAAGAGTGAATGTAAAACAAGCTTTTAAAATAAAAAAAAACAAAATAAAGAAATAAATAAAAGAAGCCATAAAATATCTATGTATATGCACACCACAAAAGAACTATAAAATAGCATGAAACAAAACCTGATAGAACTAAAAAGAAAAATGCACAAATCCACAAGGATAGTTGCACTATGTTTTCTCAGTAGTGTAACTAGTAGACATGAAGTAAGCAAGAATATAGAACAATAATCATCAACCAAAGAGATTTACTTAACTTTTATAGACACTACAACCAACTATAACCATTCCAAAAAAAGACAGTCAAACAGCATGCAGAAATTATAGAACTATTTCATTAATATCACATTAGCAAAATTTGCACAGATACTCCAAACACTGTTGCAGCCATACATCAACAGGGAACTGCCATAAGTTCAAGCAGGATTCAGAAGAGGACATGGAATGAGGGATATAATTATTGATGTCAGAATGATCTTGGCTGAAAGAAGAGAATATAAGAACAATATTTATTTGTGTTTTATCAACTATGGGAAGGCATTTGACTTAACAGTGTATCATAACAAATTATGAATACCAATACGAAGAATAGAAATTTCAGAACACTTAATTGTACTCCTATAGAAACTGCAACACAGTTCATGAGAAAACCATTGGAATAGAATGAGGGAATGCTGCATTCACAACTGGAAAAGTTGTACAGGAGTTGTACATCCTTTCACCTTATTTATTCACTCTGTAGGCCAAACAAATAATCTGAGAAGCGTTGCCTTATGAAGAAGAATGTAGTTTCAGGATTGCAGGAAGACTGACACATTAACAAGTTGTGATGTCCAGATTATACCACCTTTCTTGCTGAAAATGACTATTTGAAGCACTTACTGATGGAGGTAAAAGCCTTCAACGTGGATTACATCTGACACATAAAACTTCTACAACTGATGAAGGTACAAGAAAGACTACAGCCTTCAACATGGATTACATCTGACACATAAAATCCTCTACAGCTGGTTCTGTAAACACCATGACGATAAATGGTGAAGAAATTGAAGTTCTTAATGATTTCATTCTGCTTTAGTCAACAATTAACATCCATGAATGTTGTTGTTGTTATGTGCCATCGAGTAATCTCCGACTCATAGTGACCCCTCCCTGGATTTCTGAGGTAGTATCACTACAGAAGTAGATTGCCCAATCTTCCTTCTGAGGAGTGGTTGGTGGGTTTGAACTGCCAGCCTTCTGGTTAGCAGTCAAGTGCCTTAGGCGCTATGTTACCAGAGCTCCCAACATAGGAAAGCAGTGGTTAAAAAGTCAAATGATGGGTAGTCCCTCACTTAAAATGACTCCATTTTAAGTCATTTCTGATGTTAAGTATCAATTTTTGTTTGTTTACCTTATTATTGTCATAGCCTGCTATATGGCAGTATTTTGCACAGCAAACCATAAACATTGAACATCTGTGAGTGAACATCTGAGAATAATAATAACATCAAATTACCTGCTGTAACACTGTATGTAGCACTTATTACTAACAATAAGGTAAAAAACAAGCAAACAAACAAAAAGACTGTGGTAAGAGTCAGGGACTATCGTTATTGCACTGAGAAAATCTGCTGCATAAGACCTCTTCAAAGTGTTAAAAGAGCAAAGACATCACTTTCATTACTAAGATGACCTAACCCAAGACATACATTGTGTTTTTGATCAACATGTACATGTGGGAAAGCTAGACAATCACAAAGGAACACAAAAGAAGAATTGATGCATTTGAACCATAGTATTGGTGAAGGAAAGAGCCCTGGTGGTAGAGTGGTTATATCTCTAAGCTGCTAACTAAAAAGTCCATGGTCGTACCCACCAGCCATTGCATAGACAAAAGATGTGGCAGTCTGCTTCCATAAAGATTACAGCCTTGAACACCCTATGTCAAAAGATCTATATGAATCGGAATTGATTGTATGACAATGATTTGGTTTGGTTTTTTGGTAATGAATATTGAATATACTGTGGACTTATAAAAGAATGAACAAGTCAGGTTTAGAAGAAATAAAATCAGAAAGCTCTTTAGAAGCAAGGATGGCAAAACCTCAGCTTCCTTACTCTGGACACGTTAAGAAAGATGAGTCACTGGAAAGGAGGATCATGCTTGATAAAGAAAAGGGTCAAAGAAAATGATAAAAATGCTCAATGACATGGATTGACACAATAGCCAAAGCAAAGGACTCAAACAGAAGCAATCATGAAGAGAGTACAGGACTAGGAAATGTTTCATTCTGTTATCCACAAGAATTGAAACCACTGAAACCAACTCAATGGTACCTAACAATATAATCACTACACACAACTACAGGAGAATACACACGCTTCTCACGTGCCCAAGGAACACACCAAGATATATCATCACCTGGTCATATAACAAACTTCAACAAATTTAAACTAATTTAAAAATTCAAAGTATGTTATCTGACCAAAGTGGATTTAAACTAGAAATCATAATAGAAAGATTTTAGGAAAATATCTTCACATTTGGGAAAATAAACAATGTATTTTGAAATACATCATGGGTCACATGAACATCTAAAGGGAAGTTAGCATATAATTTAAACTGAACAAAAATATAAATGCAAAATATAAAAATGCATGTGGCACAACAAAAGCATTGCTTACAGGTAAATATAGAGCATGAAATTCTTACATTAGACAGGAATATTAATCGGTAATCTAGAACTCTGTCTTAAAAAACTAGCAAAAGAGGAAAATCCAAGACAAACTCCATGAAATTGTCATACATGCAACCTTGGTCTCAGGCATCTCTACACACAAATCTGTTTCTGGAATATTCAAATTTCCCAAGGGACCATGAGTTTTGTTCCTTGCAGATTTAGCTAACCTGGAAAAGACTAGCATTAAAAGTCTAGAACTTCAAATTCCCATTATTAGAACTTCAAAGTAATAGTCTGTGGCTGACACACACTCCACTTTTGGTTTGAGATGACTGAATATTCTCTTCTCTCCTCCTCCTCCCCCTTCTTATCATTACTATAGTATTTCCATAGCTTATCTTGCATATTTATATTGATTACTATTTTTTCATAATTTCTTTAGTCATGTTAAATATATCAAATCCTTTCCAGAAAAAGATGGAGCATACTGACATAAACAAGTAAAATAATATCAAGTTATTTTACCACATTTTTTCTTCTATGCAGTATACATTGATTAGAGATCAGCTATCAACAGGTTGTCATTGTCCAACCAGCCACAGCTGGAAAGAATAATACACAGGAGGACTTTTAATGCTGTGATACAAGCAGGACAGGTCCATATTATTGCACACATCCATCATAGTCTGACTTATTTGGCATATGAAGAAAAAGGAGGAAGAATTAAGATGATAACAAAGGAAATAGAGCCAGAAACCAACTTTACTTGTTTTACAGATTGCCAAGGATTAAGCTTAACCTCTATCAAGCATTTCAGTAATTAACTAAATCCCTCTGAAACTTCATCCAAAATACATTCCTAAAATAAGATCAAAACATGCATAATTGCACTTTGAAAATCCTACTAATTTTAAACCCAGATAATGAAAGTATAATTTGAGCTATATTCTCTAAATTTTCTGACAAAAATTCAAAAAGATCTTGAGTAAAGTCAAGAAATATTATATCCAAAAGTTCTCTCTCTTATATCAACTTTGTCAGTAACATAAAGGGGAATTAGATTAGTTTGACAGAATTTATTCTTCACCTAGGTATGTTTATTTATAAGAATCATAGTATTTCCGTGCTGAAAAGGGCTTTAAAGATCATCTAGTCAAATTGCCATTCTTCTTTAAAGAGATAAATGTTTTTCAAAAATGCATAAGCACCATGCATTTATATGTTTGGTGGAGCAATGGAAATATATATACATAGACATATATATATATATATATATATATATATATTAGTTATAATCACAAATTGTCCAATGCAATAGATAGTTTAACAAGCACTACCATTATTTCCCAAGACATTTACTAATAAGAGCTTGAGCTCAGCGTTAGTCTAAGGAAACATGTGTTAAGTCCTCCTAAGTTTTTTTTTATTTTTGCTAAATTTAAGTATTTGTAGATCAATATTTTAAGATTTGGAAACTTATTTTATTCATCACTAGTAATAAGATGTATTTTTGAAAATATCCCTTTCCTAAATCCCATATTCTTTTAGCTCATATCATTTAAAATATTTTGGAGTTAAGTTTCTTTCCTCCCTCTTGTCATCCCAAACATATTAAAGGCCTGAAGTACTGGTTAAGCTGAGATATTATTTGGATACAAAATAGGTGTGGAAATAGGTAGGGAGCAAAATTTGATATTTCTGATTGAAAAAGGAAATGTGATAAATCCATCCACATATTTAAAAACTATTTTTATACAATGAATATGCTGAATTTAGAAATGCTGTGCTGAACTTCACTTTCTTAATGAATAATAACCCCCTCAAAGATAATTTAGGTAGATTCTATAACTTCTGATTCACAATTTTATTACTAGAACAGTCTCATTCTTGACTTTACTATTCAAATCTATTTTAAATTAAAAAAATAAAAATAAATTAAAAAAAAACTTTACTCTTATGCTTGATTCAAACTATTCTTTCTCCCTACACAATATCTTTTACAGGAATCATGAAATTCCTGGGTTGTAAAACAGTTAATGAGTTCAGCTGTTAACTGTAAGTTTGGAGGTTCAAGTCCACCAATAAACACCTTTAAAGAAAGGTCTAGCAATCTACTTGTGGAAGCCAGACATTGAAAACCTTATGGGCACAGTTCACCTCTGACACACATGAGCTCGCCATGAGGAAGTAACAACTTGAGGGAAACTGGTTTAGACTTTGAGTGGAGGCATTTCCAGGTACTAGCTCCTGTGATGTTTTACTGGTGAGAGAGAGGGGCAAGGTTGTTTTTTGCCATGCTTCTTATGAAGCAGTAGTACTTCCTTAAAAAAAGGAAACTTAAGGTTCTTACTTATCCTACCATATGTCTTCTTGTGTTAGCATCTCTTGTTTAGCAGGCTCTTCTGGGCAAGATGACTCAATGATATCTATTTTGTAAGGACATACAGGAAATCCACACATCCTGGCCATACTGCATATTGGAAACCTGGACAGCTTTGCAGCTGCCACTCTTCTTTCAGCTTCACTCACTCTCTGTGATAATTTTTCCCCTGCTAATGCAGCACAGGGGAAGAGAAATAGACCTGCTGCTTAAGTAGGTGTCCAACCAGCATATCAGGGGGAAAATGGCTATAACCTCTGTTTTCATTTCTCCTTTTTGGTTTAGTGAGACAAGAGGTGTAGGGTTGTGGGGAGATGCAGAGGGATAAAGAGCTAAGGCTAGTTCTCAGATCACTCTTTGGGCCCTGAGGGTAGGTAGCTGACCACCTACTGCTAGTGGCGCCTAATCATATAATTTTGTTATTTATCATCATTTTCTATTATGTTGGGGTTTAGCTCAAATTTCTAAACAGGGAAAATGATACTAAACATCTTCCTTAATATACAAAGAGCTTCTAAAATATATATTAATAAGAAAAAAATACTAATATTGTAGGTACAATAAAAATATACATTGATAAGAATATTAAGGATAAATGGTGAACTGATTTAAACTAATTCACAAATGAGAAAATCTGGATGATTGATAAGAACATATAGGGAGAGTCCAAATTTAAATATATAAAAAAATTGGGGTCATGAAATGCTGTTTTTGCTCTCAAATATTAGAAAAAGTTTAGAAATTAACAATAGTGAATGATTGTTGTGTTATAAAATTTAATCACTATGAGTGGAGATGTCTCAACAGCACCTAACAACAGCAACAGTGAAACGATAAAACTTCCCAGTGATAGAGATTAAATAAATTGGTACAAATCAATGGAAATATATTTAGCAATATTTTGTTTTGGTTTGGGTTTTGGTGGCGTAGTAGTTAAGCATTTGGGTGTTAACGAAAAGATCAACAGTTTGAACCCATAAGCTGCTCCATGAAAGAAAGATGTGGCAGTCTGTCTCCATAAAAATTACAGCCTTGGAAATGAAGTTCACCGTATCCAATAGGGTCTCTATCAGTCAGAACAGACTTATTAGCAGTGGGTTTGGTTTCATTTACATTAAAATGAAAATGACATACATGTTCAGTTGGCTCAGTATTATATTTGTTTCCTATGTGTTTATCCTTAAAAAACTGTCACTAACCCCTGATAACCAGAAAATCAGAATGCTGGTAAGGAAATGGAGAGACTGTGACTCTCATACACTGCTGGTGGGGCTATCAAATGATACAATCACTGTGGAAAGCATGATGGTGATTCCATAAAAAATTGGATTTAGAAATACCATTTGATCCAGCAATACTATTACTAGGTATATATCCTAAAGAAGTAAAGCGAGGATAAGAGCAAATAATATATGCACACCCATGTTCATCACAGTGCTATTTACAACAGCAAAAAGATGGAACAACCTAGGTGCCCATCAACAGAAGAATGGATAAGCAAACTATGGTACATGCACACAATGGAATACTGTGTAACACTAAAGATTAATGTAGTATCTACAAAACACCACATAACATGGATCAATGTGGAAGACATTATGCTGAGTGAAATAAGTCAGTTACAGAAAGACAAATTGTATTAGTTCATTATTGTAAAAAGTCAAGGATAGGTTTATATATGGAAGGTAACTTTCTTTGTTGGTTACCAGGAGTGGGAGGAGAGAGGAGAACACACTGAAAAAATAAAAAAAAATGATCAATCAAAAATAAAAAGAAAATCAGTAAAAAAGTCAACAAACGAAATAAAAGATAATCCAGGAAAGTGAGAAACTGAATGGCTAATAAGTAAATGAAGAGCTTTTAAACTGGCAGCAAAAACCCAAGAGACACAAATCAATAAAAAAGTGAGTCGTATCTTAGAGTTGATATGCAAAATTGGAAAGTAGGATAAGAATTTATGTGAATGAGAATTAAAAATTAATATTAAGGGTTATAAACTAAAGTACCATTATGTATGTAAAAATACAAACGCACAAGAACAATATATATATTGAGACTAAGTGTGAGGTTGTTCTTGTTATTGTTAGGTGGCAGCAAGTTGGTTCCAACTCACAGCAACCTTATGTTCAACAGAAAGAAGCACTACCCAGTCCTGCACAATCCTGACAATCGTTGCCATGCTTGAGCCATCTTCACAGCCACTGTGTCCATTCATCTCGTTGAGGGCCTTCGTCTTTCTTCCTGACCCACTACTTTACCAAGTATGATATCCTTCTCCAGGGAATGGTCCCTTCTGGCAACATGACCAAAGTACACAGGAGACAAGTCTGGCCATTCTCTCTTCTGAGGGTCATTCCATTTGTACTTCCTTCAAAACAGATTTGCTCATTCTTCTAGCAGTCTGTACGTAGTACATTCAATGTTCTTTACCAACAAATCCCATCTAGCAATTTGTCCTCAGTCTTCCTTATTCATTGCCCAGCTTTCACATGCAGATGAGGCTATTGAAAATACCATGGCTTGGGACAGGCACACCATAGATTTCAAAATGATGTCTTTATTCTTCAACACGTTAAGAAGATCTTTTTGCAGCAGGTTTAATGTCTTTTTTTTTTTTTTTTTTTTTTGACAGCTGCTTCATTGGCTGTTGATTGTGAATCCAAATAAAATGAAATCCTTGACAACTTCAATCTTTTCTCCATTTATTGTGATGTTGCTTATTAGTCCAGTTGTGAGGATTTTTGTCCTTTTTATGTTGAAGTGTAACCTCCATTGAAGGTTGTCATCATTGATTTTCATCAGTAAGTGTTCTAACCATCTTTGTTTTCAGCAGGCAAGATTATGTCATCTGCATATTGCAGGTTGTTAATGAGTCTTCCTCCAATACTGATGCCGCATTCTTCTTCATATACAAGCATCTTGGATTATTTGCTCAGCATACAGATTGAATAACTATGGAGAAACAATATAAACCTGACACACACATTTCTTGATTTTAAACTATACGATATGCTCTTGTTCTGTTCAAACAACTTCCTCTTGTTCTATGTACAGGTTCTGCATGAGAACAATTAAGCGTTCTGGAATTCTCATTCTTTGCAATGTTATCCATAATTTGTTAAGATCTACACAATCAAATGCCTTTGCATAGTCAAGAAAACACAGATAAAAGTCTTTTTTATTATTATTATTATTCTTTGTTTTCAGCCAAGATCCAGCTGACATCAGCAATGATATCCCTTATTCCACATCCTATTCTTAATCCAGCTTGAATTTCTGGCAGTTCTGCAACCGTTTTTGAATAATCCTCAGCAAATTTTACTTGCATGTGACATTAATAATAGTGTTCAATAATTTCCAGATTCTGTTGGATCACCTTTCTGTGTAATGGGCACAGATATGGATTTTTTTCCAGTCAGTAGGCCAGGTAACTATCTTCCAAATTTCTTGGCATAACTGAGTGTGTCTTGTGCTTCATTCTTTTGTTGAAACATCTCATTAGGTGTTCCATCAATTCCCGGAGGCTTGCCTTTCAACAATTCCTTCAGGGCAGCTTGGACATCTTTCTCCAATACCATGGCTTCTTGATTATATGCTATCTCCTGACATGGGTGAACATCAAATAAATCTGTTTGGTACAGCAACTCTGTATATTCCTGCCATCTTCTTTTGATGCTTCCTGCATCATTCAATATTTTGCCCATCGTTGTTGTTGTTGTTATGTGCCATCGAGTCAAACCCAACTCATAGCGACCCCTCCTTGGGTTTCCGAGGCAGTATCACTACGGAAGTAGGATTGCCCAACCTTCCTTCCGAGGAGTGGCTGGTGGGTTTGAACTGCCAGCCGTCTGGTTAGCAGGCAAGTGTCTTAGCCACTATGCTACCAAAGCTCCCATTTTGCCCATAGAATTCTTTATTATGTAATTTGAGGCTTGAATTTTTTCTTCACTTCTTTCTGCTTGAGAAATGCTCAGTGTGTTCTTTACTTTTGATTTTCCAACTCCAGGTCTTTGCACATTTCGTTGTATTTTACTTTGTCCCTTTGAGCTGCCCTTCAATATCTTTTGTTCAGCTTTTACGTCATCATGTCTTCCATTCACTTTAGTTAACCTCCTTTCACAGATAACTTTCAGAGTCCCCTCTGACATCTATTTTGGTCTCTTCTTCCTCTCCCCTCTTTTAATGACTTTTTGCTTACTTCATGTATGATGTCCTTGTTGTCATCCTGTAGCTTGCCTGGTCTTCAGCTAGTGCTGTTCAATGCATAAAATCTATCACCTATACATAGATCAGGAGGCTGTCATTCTAACAGAACAAGGGGATATTGTATGGTTTAAAATCAAGAAGAGAGTGTGTTAGGATTGTATCTTTCACCATAGTTAGTCAATCTGTATGCTGAGCAAATAATCCAAGAAGCTGGACTATAAGAAGAAGAACATGGCATCAGGATTGGAGGAAGAATCATTAACAACCTGTGATATGCTGATGACACAACTTTGCTTGCTGAAAGTGAGGATGACTTGAAACACTTACTGATGAAGATTGAAGAATACAATCTACAGTATGGATTACATCTCAATATAAAGAAAACAAAAATCTTCACAAATGGACCTATAAACAGAACCACAATAAATGGAGAAAAGTTTGAAGTTGTCAAAGACTTCACGTTGCTTGGTTCTACAATCAATGCCAATGGAAGCAGCAGTCAGGACATCTGGCAACGTATAGCACTGAACAAATCAGCTGCAAAGTACCTCTTTCAAGTGCTGAAGAACAAAGATGTCTCCTTGAAGTCTAAGGTGCGCCTGACACAAGCCATGATATTTTCAATCACCTCATATGCATGTGAAAGCTGGACAATGAATAATGAAGACAGAAGAAAATTGATGCTTTTGAGTTATGGTGCTGGCAAAGAATGCTGAAAGTACCATGGACTGCTAAATGATCTAGCAAATCTGTCTTGGAGGAAGTACAGCCAGAATGCTCCTTGGAAGCAAGAATGGCCAGACTTCATTTCATCTACTTTGGTCATGTTTTCAGAAGGGATCATTCCCTGGAGATGGATGTCATTTTTGGTAAGGTGGATGGTCGATGAATGAGGGGAAGGCCCTGGATTGACACAGTGGCTATGGTGATGGGCTCAAGTATAGCAAGGATCATGGAGCTGGCACGGGACCTAGCAGTGTTTTGTTCTGCTGTGCATAGGGTCTCTATGAGTCAGAGACGACTTGACGGCACTTAACAACAATAATATATAT
>NW_006922066.1:2191086-2209056 GCF_000298275.1 Orycteropus afer afer
GAGCTCTGTCAGCATAGTGCCTAAGGCATTTGACTGCTTACCAGAAGGCAGGCAGTTCAAACACACCAGCCACTCCTCAGAAGGAATATTGAGCAATCTGTATGTATGTATGTTTCTCTGGTGGTGTAGTTGTTAAGAACTCAGCTGCTAACTGAAAAACTGGCATCAGCTTCTCCATGGGAGAAAGATATGACAGTCCATTTCCATAAAGACTACAGGCTTGGAAAACTCACGGGGCAGTTCCACTCTGGCCTACAGGAACACTATGAGTTGGAAGCAACTCAATAGCAATGGATATATATGTATAATCTACACTCACATATATGTAAAAAAACTTATTTAAAAGTTCCTAAGAAAAAGAAAGGAGAAATAAAGAGAATAATAAGTTACGTGGAGAATATAAGCAGATACGTTAACATCCAGATAATAGAGGTCTCCAAAGTGAGAAAAATAAAAGTAAAGTAAAGGAAATATTTAAAAATATAATTGAGATACATTTTCTGGAACTTATGAGGAAAAAATAATTGAAGACTTCACATTGAAACCATCAATAAAATATAGAGACACAAAAATAATAAAGAAACCTCACATAGACATGAAATGAAAAACAAAATAATCTAATCCAATTCAAAGATAGTCATTAAATAAATTAGAGAATATCTATATGAAGAAATATTTTATGAAACTATTAAAATATGATGAATTACAAATTCTGATAATATAAAGTTATATCAAATATATATGTGAGGTCTATGTGAGGTTTATTTATTATTTTTGTAGGAAAAAAATGATACAAAATTGCATTAAACTCACCATGACCTGGAGGAAACTTTTTCCATTTGATGAGTGCAATCAGCTCGTATATAGATAAGGTGGGCCACTCTGCATAGTATGGACACTTACGAATTAATTGCTCCTTTTGCATATTTTCAACTTTTAATTTTTCCTGAAATAAGATGTAATTATTAAATTATAAATGCTAGGTAATTAAAAAAGGAAACAGAGGAAAAACAATGAAAGGCCACAAAAATAAGAATATGTAAATTTAAATTAGTATGCTGTTAGATGCCATCGAGTTGATTCCAACTCAGAGAGCCTGTGTACAACAGAATGAAACACTGTCCAGCCCTCTGCCATCTTCATAATCCTTGCTATGCTTGAGCCTATTGTTGCAGCCACTGTGTCAGTCCATCTCATTGAGAGTCTCCCCCTTTTTCTCTTACTCTCCATTTTACCGAGCATGATATCCTTCCCCAGGGGCTGGCCTAGTCTGACCACATGACCAAAGTAAGTGAGATGAAGTCTGGCCACTCTTGAGCCTAAGGAGCATTCCAGGTGCACTTCCAGGACAGATTTGTTCGTTCTTCTTGCAGTCCATGGTATTGTCAGCATCATTCACCAACACCTCAGTTCAAAGTTATCAACTCTTCCTTAATATCCCTTATTTATTGTACAGCTTTCACATGCATATGAGACTATTGAAAATTCCATGGCTTGGGTTAAGCACACCTTAGTCTTCAAAGTGTCATTTCTGCTTCTAACACCTTACACAGGTATTTTGCAGGAGATTTGCCCAGTACAATATGACATCTGATTTCTTGACTGCTGCTTGTGTGAGTGTTGGTTGTGGATCCAAGTAATATAAATTCTTTGACAACTTCAATCTTTTCCCCACTTATCGTGTTGCTTTTTGTTCCAGTTGTGAGGATTTTTGTTTTTCTCATGTTGAGGTGTAATCAATACTGAAGACTGTAGTCTTTAATCTTAAACAGTAAATGCATTCTCTTTGCTTTCAGCAAACAAGGTTGTATCATCAATATATCATAGATTATTAATGAGTCTTCCTCAACCCTGATGCCGTGTTCTCATTTATGTAGTCGAAAAACCAAACACAATCAATTGATTGGGTTCCCAAGGAGACAAATCTTTAAGGAAATAGATTGCTCCATCTTCCTTCTGCATAGTGGCTGATGGGTTTAAACCACTAACCTTCTGATTAGCAGTCAAATGCCTTAGGCACTACACCACCAGAGTTCCTTTCACATAGCCCAGCTTCTTGGATTCGTTGCTTAACATACAGATTGATTAAGTATGGTGAAAGGATACAATCTTGACACACACCATTCCTGATTTCAAACCATGCAGTATTCCCTTCTTCAGTTATGTTGACAACCTCTTGGTCTGTGTATAGTTTCCTTATGAGCACAATTAAGTGTTCTGGAATTCCTATTCTTCTCAATGTTATCCATAATTTGTTATGATCTACACAGTCAAATGCCTTTGTATATGCCATAAAAAAAACATAAACTTGTTCCTGGTATTGTTTACTTTCAGCCAACATTCGTCTGACAGCAGCAATGATATTGTTCATTACATATCCTCTTCTGAATTCAGCTTGCATTTCTGGAAGTTCACAGTCAATATACTGCTATAACAGTTTTGCATTATGTTCAGCTAATTTTTATTTGTGTGTGATACTAATGATATTGGTTGGTAATTTCCAAATTTTCTTGGATCATCTTTCTTTGGGATGGGCACAAATATCTATCTCTTCCAGTCAGTTAACGCTGTAGCTGTCTTCCAAATTTCTCACCATAAACAAATAAGTATCTCCAGCACTAAATCCATTTCTTGAAACATCTCAATGGGTGTTCCTTCAATTCCTGGAGCCTTGTTTTCTTTCAGTGTAGCTTGGATTTCTTTCTTCAATACCATTGGTTCTTGATCATATGCTACCTCCTATAATTTGAATGTCAACCAAGCCTTTTTCATATAGTAACTGTGTATCCACATTTATTCTTGTGTTCATTTGCTGCTTCCTGCATAATTCAGTATTTGCCCATAGAATCCATCGATATTGGAACTCAAGGCTTGAATTTTTTTCTTCAGTTCTCAACTTGAGAAATGCCAAGCATTCTCTTCCCTTTTGGTTTTCTGATTTCAGGTATTTACACATTTCATTATAAGAGTTTATTTTTCTTTTCAAGCTGCCCTTTGAAATCTTCAGTTTAACTCTTTTATTTCAACATTTCTTCTTTTCTCTTTAGTTACTTTCCATTTCAGAGCAAGTTTCAGTCTCTTCTAACATCAATTTAGTTTTTCTTCCTTTCTTGTCTTTTTAATGATCTTTTGTTTTCATCATGTATGATATTCTTGATATAATCCCACAACTCATCTGGTCTTCAGTCACTGGTGTTCAGTGCATCAAATCTACTCTTCAGATGATCTCTAAATTCAGTGAGATATACTCAAGGTTGTATTTTGGATCTCCTGGGCTTGTTTTAACATTCTTCAGCTTCAGTTTGAACTTGTATATGAACAATTGGTGGTCTTTTCCTTAGTCAGCTTCTGGCCTTGTTTTAACTAACGATATTGAGCTTCTCCATCTCCTCTTTCCACAGAAATAGTCAATTTGATTTCGGTGTATTCAATCTGGCAAGGTCCACATATATAGTTGCTGTTTATGTTGTTGAAAGAAGGTATTTGCAATGAGTAAGTCTTTGGTCTTGGAAAATTCTATCATGCGATCTTTGGCATCATTTCAACCACCAAGATGATATTTTCCAGCTACCAATGATGCTTCTTTGTTTCCAACTTTCAAATTCCAGTCACCATTAATTACCAATACATCTTGATTGCACGTTTGGTCAATTTCAGACTGCAGAAATTGGTGAAAATCTTTAATTTCTTCACCTTTTGCTCTGGTGGTTGGTGCATAAATTTGAATAAGAGTCATATTAACTGGTCTTCCTATGGGCATATAGATAGTATCCTATCACTGACAATACGGTACTTCAAGATAGATCTTGAAATGTTCTTTTTGACAATGAATGATATGCCATTTCTCATCTATTTGTCACTCCCAGAACAGTAGATTATAAGATTATCTGATTCAAAATGGACAATACCTATCTCAGCTCACTAATGCCTAGGATAGTGATCTGTGTACATTCCATTTCATTTCTGAAAACTTCCAGTTTTCTAGATTCATACTTCATACATTCCATGTTCTGATTATTAATGAATGTTTACAGCTGTTTCTTCCCATTTTCTGACATTCTTCATCACCAAATGAAGATCCCAAAACTTTACTCCATCCAAGTCATTATGCTCAACTCTACTTTGAGGAGGCAGCTCTTTCTCAGTCATATTTTGAGTACCTTCTGAACTGAGGGGCTCATCTTCTGGCACTATATCAGACAATGTGTCACAGCTCTTTATAAAGATTTCCAGTAATATATCAGACAGTGTTTCACTGATATTCTTAAGGTTTCCAGTGGCCAAATATTTTAGAACTATACAGCCCTGTCCTTCTTCCCAGTGTTTCTTACTCTAGAAGCTCTACTAAAAGCTGTCCACCATGGTTGACCCTGGTGGTATTTGAAATACTGGTGGCATAGTCTCCAGCTTCACAGCAACAAGCAAGACACCACTATATGACAAAGTGACAAATGAGTGTTGTCAGTTTATATGAATTAGTAGCAAACATTTTTAAATCAAATTTATTGTAGTTGAACTATGATACATAACTATGATACCACACATTGAAATTTAAACTTCATATCTGTGAAAATTATGTTATCCCATTTTTCTTAATATTTTTAAACTTCTATAAATAATTTACTATCTTTTAAACATCTTGTCATTATCAAGACTAAACTCAAAAGTGGTATTTGACAATATTAATTCAATTGTACTGAGTTTTAGAATTAAAAATTAAACTTGTTTTTCTTTGTAATCCAGACACTCTGAAAAGCTAAAGAAATTAACACCAGGGATTGGGAATGAAGATGAAATCTGAAAAAGCTATCTGCCCTACTATAACAGAGACCACCTCATCAAAAGAGACCCCCACTATCAGAGACATAAATCAAGAAGATGGATTATTCCCCATGTCTCCCCATTTGAGGACCCAACCATTGCTGATGCCAACACCCTACACTAGGGTTCAGAACCTATCAGAAGAACTAGAACAGAAGGAATATTGAGGCCTTCCAATCACATGATTTTTACCCATATCCTCTCCTATCCAGGGGAATAGAAATAGGTGAGAAGAAATACTTTGGATTTGACTGGAAGATAATAAAATAATAAATTTGAAATAAATAATTTATCTTAAAGCAGCAGAATTGGGGAATAAGAATTCAGCTGTGATCATGCATTCACAGTGCTCTAAGTTTTGAGGGAGGTCTGCTTTAAGCACAAAATAGCAATAACTTTCAAGTGCTTTTATCTTCTATGGTAGACAATAAGATTTGGTGGGCAGAAGCAGTACTATGTCTGATTATTGTGGCATCCTTAGAACATGACACACTGTAAACTATAAACCAAACCCACTGTCATCAAGTAAATTGAGATTCATAGAGACCCTATTGGACAGAGCAGAACTGTCTCATCAGGTTTCCAAGGCTGTAAATCCATGGAAGCAGACTACCACATCATTCTCTCATGAAGCAGCTGCTGGGTTCAAACTGCCCATCTTTTGGTTAGCAGGCGAATGCTTAACCACTGCCCCACCAGGGCTCCTTTGACATGCTGTAGACACACAAAATATATCTTATTGAATAAATGAATGAATGTATTAATTCATTAATTTGAATTTAATGAAAATAAAAATAAAAAACAAACATAAAATATATCCATAAACATGTTTGTTTCCATTTTAACTATAACTGCCAGCAGAGGCTTAAACAATTCTCAACAAACAGGCTACATTTTTATGGTCTCCACATCAAATTTTAAAAACATACAAATAAAAAAAGATAAGAGCACCTTCTTTCTAGAGTGGCAACAGTTAGCTTACTTTTTGCCCATATTAAATTAAGATTGGAATAGAAATGGTCATACCGATTTTATCTTTGCATATTCCTTTGCAGGGATTTTAAGAATTTCACAGTCTTCTTCTGTTACCACTGTGTATGCCTGTGTTTCTAAGGCAGGCTGAGTTAAAACTTCCAGGGTCCCAAAAGTACTCCATTGTTTAAGCTGTAAAAATACCAAAGAGAACTTAAGCTTCATTTCTATTCATCAACATAAAATGCTATGATAGTATTAGGAATACTCTAGTAGAGTCTACAGAAGGAACAATTGTAGATCAGGCTTCAATTCAATGAAAGAGGAAGCTCTAAACAGTCTTTGCATGCATAGCTTTATGTTCGTTCTGTCCAATGTCATTTTCCCAAGGCATGAAAACATTTTCATATATTTCACCAACATAAAGAAAACAACTTATAAGAATAGACTTTCTGTGTTATTATTCTCATATATTGGTAGTAATAAGTAATAATAATTGCAGTGTAGTAAATTACTTAGTATGGCTTTTCTACCCATAAGTCATTGTAAACTCAGTGGGGAATGAGCAACTGAGAAGCTCCTGATTGTAAATTTTATCTACCTGGGTTATTTCTGTTGGGCGTGGCACAATACAATGTTCTGGGAGGTTCCCACTCTCTCTCAGATGCTTAGAGTTCTGATGCTGTGATTGGCTAGTTTGACCACCCTGCCAGGCTCAAAAGGAGGCCTCCTAGAGCCAGAACTCTCTCTGATTGCTTGCTGAGGAAGA
Source organism: Orycteropus afer afer (assembly GCF_000298275.1). Taxonomy (NCBI): domain Eukaryota; kingdom Metazoa; phylum Chordata; class Mammalia; order Tubulidentata; family Orycteropodidae; genus Orycteropus; species Orycteropus afer. The sequence goes on from NW_006922066.1 coordinate 2,197,649, forward strand.
CCTGCTGCTGAAAGAGACACGGGCTCCTGAGACACGCTTTGCTGGGAAAGAGACGCAAGAGACACCCATTGCTGAGTGAGACACCGAGGGACCAGCACTGCTGGGAAAGAGACTGTGAGACATTGTTGGCTGAGAGACGGTGGGCTGGGAGAGAGACTGAGCATTTTTTCCTGAACTCGAATTGTAGCCTGTGATGCTTCCCTAATAAACCCCATAATTTGTGAGTTCTGTGTGGCCACTGCAGTGAATTAACGAACCCAGGAGAGAGGTGGTGGGTGCTTTGGGAGGAACAGTTGGAGAAAGGGCTGGAGGGAGGCAGCGTGTCTGGCCTGGCAGGAATAGGCCTTGGGCTATTGATGGTGATTCTGCCTTCCTCTTGTGGGGTTCTATGAGGTCAGAATATGTGGCCTCCTTGCCCTTTTTGCAGTTGGTGTCAGAAGTGGTGGGATTCGTTGCAGTGGCTCCAGACTCATAGAAGCACCAGACTTTGTAAAAGAAAGAAGGAAGGGGCCTGGAAAGTGAAACTTTGGATTCTTAGATGGTTACTTTGTTTGGTGTTACCTCTTAAAATAGGTAATTGATCCAGAGGCTATGGCTTTTGGTTACACCCAGCCAAAGGCCCAAGGCCATATGCATAGAATGGGATGGTAATCAAGGTGAAGAGATGAACCTGGAATGTCTTTAAAAGTATTATGTGTTTTGGATTATGTGTTTATCTGAATGTATTATGGCTATTGAATGTTCTCTTACCTGCTTGTACATTAGAAATAATTATGGGGTATGTGGATAACAGAGAGTGGCAGCATCACAATAAATGGAGAATGATTGAAGTTGTCAAAGACTTCATATTACTTGTTTCTACAATCAACACCAATGGAAGCAGCAGTTAAGATATCAGATGACGTATAGCAATGGGCAGGCAAATCTGCTGCAAACACCCTCTTTCAAGTGCTGAAGAGTAAAGATATCTCCTTAAAGATTAAGGTATGCCTAACCCAAGTCATGGTATATTCAGTCGCCTTATATGCGTGAGAGCGCTGGACAATGAATAAGGAAGACAGAAGAGTCAACGTTTTTGAGTTGTGGCGCTGGAGAAGAATTACTGAATGTACTGTGGACTGCTAAAAGAACTAAGAAATCTGTCCTGGAAGAAGTGCAGCCAGAATGCTCCTTGGAAGCGAGAACAGTCAGACTTGGTCTCACTTACTTTAGTCATGTTGTCAGAAAGGGCCATTCCCTGGAGGAAGATATTCATACTGGGTGAAGTGGAGGGTCAACAAAAAGTGGAAGGCCCTCAATAAGATGGATTGACGTAGTGGCTGCAACAATGGACTCAGGTATAGCAAGGATCATGGGACTGGTGTAGGACTGGTCAGTGTTTCGTTCTGTTGTGCATAGGGTCGCTTTGAGTCCAAGATGACTCAATGGCACCTAACAACAAGAACATATTGCATAATTTTCTAAACACTGTTGGTGCTTGAATTATGAAATGAATTATGTGCCCCAAAAATATGTGTTGTAGATCTTATCCTCCATGCCTGCTGTAAAAATACTATTGGGAAATGAGTTGTCTTTGTTATGTTAATGAGAAAGTTTTTGTGTATGGTATGTCTTAAATCAATCTCTTTTGGGATATAAAAGAGATTAGACAAGGAGGCAAGAGAAGTAGAGATGGGGAAAGAGAAATGCCATGCCACCTGATGATTGCCCAGGAGTAGAAGCTAAGAAGAGATAAGGACCACCATTCTCCAGAGGCAACACATAAATAGCCCTCCCCTCTAGCAGACACTCAATTCAGAGTGCTATGTTCCTAAACTGTAAGAAAATTAATTTCTGTTTGTTAAAGACATTCATTTGTGGTATATCTGTTATAGCAGCACCAGATAAATAAGACAAGGTTCCATTAGTATTATTGACTAGTTATAGATGACAGAAATCACTTTTTATATCACTAGTATTTGAAATTCATTTTCCTATTACAGGGGATACATTAATCTTTAGTGAATAAGCCTGATATGTAGGAGTGCACTGTTCAGCCACCAAAAATAATCATTCCAACATGCCATTTAGTAAAATAACTCTTCATATTTAAAGTTATACTGCAAAAATATAACTATAAAGTAGCTCATCCCTATAGCTTAAGGAAGAGTAAGTACTAAGAAGTAAAAAGAGTTCTACATTATAATACAAAATTCAGTATTAATTAAAAAGGATATTAAGGTCTACTTTATAAAATCATAAACTTTAAAAAATTAACATGTCAAATTCAGTAAAAATTTAATGGAGCATATGTCTAAATGCATTTTGATATGTATTCACACACAAGCCCTCATCATAGGTTCATTAGCTATTCTAGTTACAAACTCAAATTGCCTTAATGGACTAACATTAATTTGTTATGTGTTTTATCCATTTATAAATTACTCTGATATGATTTGAATGTTACAAAAAATATAATTTTGGTAGCTTTATACAGCAGATTTTTTTTCTAATTACCCAGAACAGTACTCCTAACTTTATATTCAAAATAGAACTTTACCCCCTTATAAATGAATTCACTCCTCATATATCCATTTATTTTGAGTTTAATGTGTTCCTCTTATAGAGAAGATTCAGTTGAATAAGCTTATATATAAAATGAAATAACTGTGTCAGCCTAATCTCAATGTGAAAGTGATTTAATATTTATAATTTTGCCTATAGTTAAAATAAGTACTTTTAAGTGCATTTTTAGCTTTTCCATATTCATCATTACAGAGCTATAAGCATCTTCAATAAACTCAATTCTTTTGTAATTGTACAGGCTATTTTGTAAACTTTCAAATGCACAGGAAGTATGTAAAAAAATAATAAACTAACCCCCTTTATGTCCACTACATCTAGGTAAAGAAATGGAATTTCTCCCATTTTTAGGAAGAAGTAACCACTGTTCTAATTTTGTATTATTTTATTTTTACTTCATCTTAGCACATATATATGTAATCTTAAGAAAATGTGGTATGGTTTTACCTACTTCTGAACATTATATAAAGCAATATTAGAGTAAACATTGATTTGTTTTTGTAATTTTAAATATAAAGTTTTGAAATGCAACTGTGTTCATGTAGTCCATTCATTTCTCACTGTTGCATAACTATACTCAAATTAGTTATTCATTCTTTTGGTGATGAATATTTGTGTTATCAATCCTTATCTATTATGAACAATGTTGATATAAATATTAATTAGTGTACATATCTCTTTCTCTCCATAAAATTGTTTCTCTAAGATACACTAGAAATACAATTCCTCTGCTATAAGCATCTATTAGCACTTTAACCTAATGTCAAACTGTGTTCTAAAACATGGTGTCTAATTGATACTGCTGTCAGCAATATAAAAGCATGTTACATGCATTTTGTGACATCATCTCCAACATTATGTATTTTCTAATTTTTATTGTTTGCCACTTTATTTGATAAGAAATACTATTTATTGTAATTTTATTTTGCATCTCCTGGATTGCTAAAGTGGTTGTGCATCTTTGCAATTGTTAATTTCTTAATCATAGTTTCTCTTCTGTGAAAGACTGTGTCAAATATATATTGCATTTTTTTCAGTTTTATTTGTGGATCATTATGTTACAGATATTAATCATTTGTCATTAATGTATCTTAATGTAGATATTTTAATCCAATATGTGTCATGTCTTTTAGTTTACTTAGGGTATCTTTGAATGAATAAAAGGCTAATTTTAATAAATGCCTTTACAGTTTGTTTTTATTGTTGTTAGGTGCCATCAAGTAGCTTCAGACTCATAGCAACCCCATGCACAGCAGAATAAAACACTGCCCGATCCTGCGCCAGCTCCATGATCTTTGCTATACGTGAGCCCATTGTCACAGCCACCGTGTCAATCCATCTCACAGAAAGCATTTCATGGACCCTCCACCTTACCAAATATGACATTCTCCTCCAGGGAATGGTCCCTTTGGACAACATAACCAAAGTGGGTGAGACAAAGTCTGGCCATCCTTGCTTCCAAGGAGCATCTTGGCTACACTTCCTCCAGGACAGATCTGTTACTTCTTTTGGCAGTCCATAGTACCTTCAGCATTCTTTGCCAGCATCACAACTCAAAAGTATCAACTCTTCTTTGGTCTTCCTTATTCATTGTCCAGCTCTCACATGCATACGAGGCTATTGGAAATATCATGGCTAGTGTCAGGTGCACCATAGCCTTCAAGAAGATATCCTTGTTCCTCAACACTTGAAAGAGTTCCTTCACAGCTGACCTACCCAGTGCTATACATCATCAGATGTCCTGACTGCTGCTTCCATTGGCCTCGATTGTAGAACCAAGCAACATGAATTCTTTGACAACCTCAATCTTCTCTCCATTTATCGTGATGCTGCTTATTGGTCCAGTTGTGAGGATTTTTGTTTTCTTTATATTGAGATGTAATCCATACTGCAGACTGTGTTCCTCAATCTTCATCAGTAAGTGCCTGAAGTCATCCTCACTTTTAGCAAGCAAAGTTGTATCATCAGCGTATCTCAGGTTGTTAATGATTCTTCCTCCAATCCTGATGCCATGTTTTTCTTCATATAGTCCAGCTTCTCGGATTATTTACTCAGCATATAGATTGAATAAATATGGGGAAAGGATACAACCCTGATGCACTTCCTTCCTGATTTAAAACCGTGCAGTGTCCCCTCGTTCTGTTCGAATGACAGCCTCGTAGTCAAGGTATAGATTCCTCACGAGTACAAGCAAGTGTTCGGAAATTCCCATTCTTCTCAATGTTGTCCATAATTTGTCATGATCCATACAATCAAATGCCTTTGCATAGTAGACAGGTATTTTTACCTTTTTTTTCCACATTGATAATGAATTGGCTTAGCTCAAAATTATTATTATGCTTTCCCCAGGTTTGCTATTGCACATTTTAAGTACTTACATGTGGATCTATTTTTTGGGCCCTCTGTGTTATTAGGATGTCCATCTAAGAGCCATTACTATACTATATTAATTAGCATAGCTTTATTTTATGTCTTGAACGCTGGTAAGACAAGTTCTTCCTGCCCCAAGTTTCTTTTTCAGGTGTAATAGACTATTCTTTTTTTAGCCCTTTGGTATAATTTTCAGAATCATCTTGTCATGAACTACAAGGAACTTTTTTAAATAAAAAATTAAAGTAAGTCCATGAGAGCAAAAATATGATGTAGAATACATCCCTCCTGAATTTAGAGAACATCTAAAGAATAGATTTGATGCATTGAACACCAATGACTGGAAACCAGATGAATTGTGGGATGACATCAAAAGCATCATCCAGGAAGAAAGCAAAAGGTCACTAAAAAGAAAACAAAAGAAGAGAAGACCAAAATGGATGACAGAAGAGACTCCAAAACTTGTCCTTGAGCGGAGAGTTGCTAAAGCAAATGGAAGAAATGACAAAATAAAAGAATTGAACCAAAGATTTCAAAGAGCAGCTCAAGAAGACAAAGCCAATTACTATTATGAACTGTGCAAAGACTTGGAGTTACATAACCAAAAGGGAAGAACACACTCAGTATTTCTCAAGCTGAAAGAATTGAAGAAAAAATTTTCACCTTGAGTTGCAATATTGAAAGATTCTAAAGGCAAAACATTGAATGATGCATGGAACATCTAAAGTAGATAGAAGGAATACCCAGAGTCACTGTACGAAAAAGAACTGGTGGATCTTCATCCATTTCAGGAGGTGGCATATGATCTAGAACCAATGGTACTGAAGGAGGAAGTCAAAGCTGCAATGAAGGAATTGGCGAAGAACAAGGCTCTGAGAATTGACGGAATACCCATTGAGATATTTCAACAAACGGATGCTGCACTGGAGGCACTCACTCGGTTATGCCAAGTGATTTGGAATACAGCTACCTGGCCAACTGACTGGAAGAGATCCATATTTGTACCCATCCCAAAGAAAGCTGATCCCACACAATGTGGAAATTATCGAATAATATCATTAATATCGCACACAAGTAAGATCTTACTGAAAATAATTAAAAAATGGTTGCAGCAGTCTATTGACAGAGAACTTCCAGAGGTGCAAGCCGGATTCAGAAGAGGATGTGGAACAAGACAAGGGATATCATAGCGCTGTCAGATGAATCTTGGCTCAAGGCAAAGAATACAAGATGTTTACTTGTATTTTATTGACTATGCAAAGGCATTTGATTGTTTTTATTAGTATCTTTTTAAAAACAGTTTTTGCTACCATGATATCTTGAAGAAATTCTGCCACATGTTCTTCCCAATTTTAAGCCAATAATCCAGACTTGAGTTCTATGTATGGTGTGAGGTAGACAGGTAGTTTACCTTTGTCTCCACATTGATAACGAAGTGGCTTAGCTCAATATTATTATTATACTTTCCCCAGGTCTGCTGTTGCATATTTTAAGTACTTACATGTGGATCTGTCTTTTGGGCCCTCTGTGTTATTAGGATGTCCATCTAAGAGCCACTACTTGTTGTTATTGTTATTATACTATATTAATTAGCTTAGCTTTATTTTATGTCTTGAATGCTGGTAAGACAAGTTCTTCCTGCCCCAAGTATCTTTTCCAGGTGTATTAGACTATTCTTTTTTTTAGCCCTTTGGTATGATTTTCAGAATCATCTTGTCATGAACTACAAGGAAGTTGTTTTTTTTTTTAATTGAAATTGCACAAAATCTAGAAATCATTTTCTGAGCCTTGTCCTTTACAATATTGAATGTTCTTGTCTATGAACATGGAATATCTGTATTTAGATCTTTAAACTCTTTCAGTGAAAATGTAGTGTTTTCAAAAAAAGTGTTGGAATATATTTTATTACAATTATTCTCAAATTTTCAGTATTTTGTGTCACTACTAAAACATGATCTTAATATTTCTGACTATTGCCTATGCCCTGGTAAATTTTTTATTTTATTGACAACTCAACAATATATGCACAATTATGTTTTCTTATATTTAATTCAAGTTTTTAGTTCCTTACATTTACAGCAAGGGCTGGAAACTTTTTCTGTAAAGTGTCATATAGTAAATACTTTCAGCTTTGCAGGCCATATGGTCTCTGTCACAACTATTTAACTCCATTGTTGTAACACCAAAGACTGCATATATAGAGAGTATATATAAACTGTATAGAATAAACAGGTGTGGCTGTGTCCAAATACAATTTTATTTACAAAAAAAAAAAAAAAGACAGAGAGAGATTATAGTCTAGAGCCTAGACTAAAGCTGAAGTTTATCAAACACAGATGTAGTTATTTATTTATGTTATCAAGTCCCCACATTTATTTATTGTTATCCATTTGTTAAAGGTTAAAAATACATAAAGCAATTATGCCGTAATCATAAATGAAAAAATATCTTTAAAAATGATCTTTTATATGATATGAAACATGAAATGAAATATTATTAAAAGATAATATTTGTGTAATTTAAAATATCTTAAAAATTATAATACTAGATTTTTTTCATCTATATATCCCCTCACGTAGCATCTCTGTGTTCCTTGTTATCATTCTATATCTAATTTTCTTTGTCCTTAGAAATCAGATTTTTAGGCTTATTTATATGTTAAATGTAAATAAAGCATTTTATGCAAGCATTCATCAAATTATTTTAGGAGTAAAGTACTAAGGCTTGGAATTTTGCTTGCCTTGGTAAAATTTATTAAACCATCTATAAAAGGATCTCTCATTTATAGCTCTGGTAATAACAGAAGAGATTGATAGATATGTTCTTGTTAAGTGGGATATGTGAATATAATGTGAATATAATACAAATCCTTTGAGAAGAAAATTGTACATCTGCATTTGACTGAAAAAATACATATATATTGTTGTTGTTGTTTTTGTTGTTGTTCTTAGGTGCCATCAAGTCCATTCTGACTCACAGTAACCCTGTGGAAAACAATGTAACATTGCCTGATTCTGTGCTGTCCTCACAATCATTGCAATGCTTGAGACCACTGTTGCAGCACTGTGTTAATCCATCTTATTGAAGGTGTTCTTCTTTTTCACTGACCCTCTACTTTACCAAGCATGATGTCCTTCTCCAGGGACTGGTCTCTCCTGACAACATTTCCAAAGTATGTGAGACCATGTCTTGCCATTCTCACGTCCAAGGAGAATTCTGACTGTACTTCGTCAAATACAGATTTGTTCATTCTTCTGAAATTCTGTGTTTTTTATATTCTTCACCAACACCATAATTCAAAACAATCAATTCTTTGGTCTTCCTTATTCATTATCCAGCTCTCACATACGTATGAGGGGATGGAAATTACCATGGCTTGGGTCAGGTGCACCTTAGTCTTCAAAATGACATCTTTGCTTTTTAACACTTTTAAAGACATCTTTTGCAGATTTGTCCAGTGCAATACATGGTTTGATTTCTTGACTGCTGCTTCCATGGGCCCAGATTGTGGATCCAAGTCAAATGAAATCCTTGACAACTTCAATATGTTCCCTGTTTATCGTGATGTTTCTTACTGGTCTAGTTGTGAAGATTTTTGTTTTCTTTTTGTTAAAGTGTAATCTTTATTGAAGACTGTAGTCTTTGATCTTCACCAATAAGTGTTTCAAGTCCTCTTTGCTTTCAGCAAGCAAGGTTGTGTCATCTGCATATTGCAGGCTGTTAATGAGTCTTCTGTCAATCCTGATGCTGGGTTCTTCTTCATATAATCCACCTTCTTCTTTATATATGTTGGTCAGGTAAAGTTTTAGTCATCTCTACAAGGAATCATCACCATCCACCATGTATAATGATGTTTGCAGAGAAAATTTTCAAAAAACATTATACTAGCAATGGTGAATGATTTAATTAACTAGCTGTATCATTGTGAGGTTCTGTTTATGTATATAAATTTCTCAAGAGGGGCAAGGGCAATTTCTTATGAAAGGGTAGTTTGGAGAAAAAACATAAGCTACAGCAATAGAGAAGACAGACTAATTGCAGGGGTTTTTACACACACCCTCACACAGTTTTCATATTAATTACAAGTTTACAAAAAGAAGTGAATTATGCTCATCACAGTTGGCAAGGACACTGAAGTAAATATAAACATTATTTTTCATTGGAGGAAAGACAATCAGGATTGAGAACTCTATATATCACCATGATTTAGAACATTCTTTTCAGATAATATCATTCAAGAAACACATGTGAAAGGAGTTGAACTTAAAACTTAGGATGTCTCTTCTCCATTCTCAAGGGACTTTTCTTTGATTCTTTGTTTCTACATCTAGCTTTACTTGCTTGAATCACTCTACTCATAGAGTTAAACTGAAGTGTCAGCTTAATTTCCAGTCATCCCCATTGCTTCATCTTCTCCAAAGCAGAAACTATTTCTTATTTATATCATGTCTCAGTAATGAATTGTGCAAACTTCATGGAAAGTCACAAGAGATTTTTTTTTTTTTTAAACAGTGCTATAGTGACCCCTCCTTGGGTTTCCAAGGCAGTATCACTATGGAAATAGATTGCCCAACCTTCCTTCTTCCTTCTGAAGTGTGGCTGGTGAGTTTGAACCACCAGTCTTCTGGTTAGCAGTCAGATGCCTTAGGCACTATGCCACAAGAGCTCCTACAGTTTTGTTTTGTTTTTTTTTGGGGGGGGGCAGGGGAGGGGTCCAGTAAGATGGTGGAATAGGCAGAAAGACTGCACAGACCCTCTTCAACAAAGAAAAGGGGAGTCAAATAACACAGATACAAAAGATAACCCTGGAGCCCTGAGCTTTGAAAGGAAGGATACAGAAGTGGACTAAACCACAACTAGTAGAAGAACCTGCATGAAAACACTGAAAAAGGAGACATACAGAGCTGTGATCTGTCAGCAATCCTGACAGCACAGACAGCTGGGATTCTGCCAAATGGGGTAAACCAAATTCACTGCCATGGTGTCGGATCCAACTCATAGCGACTCTTCCTTGGGTTTCCCAGGCAGTATCGCTATGGAAGTAGATTGCCCAACCTTCTTTCCAAGGAGTGGCTGGTGGGTTTGAACCACCATCCTTATGGTTAGCAGTAAAGTGCCTTAAGCACTATGCCACCAGAGCTCCTAAGTGGGATAAAGACCCAAGAATTAACCTAAAAATCAGGGGCTGCATGAAGGACTGTACTGGTGGCTGATGAATTAAAGGGGAAGCAGCGAAGAGGGAGATGGACTGAGCTGTAGACTTTTGCCTGTCCAGTGGGTGCAGCCATTTTGAATGTTACAAGCTGTTTAACTCTTTTGGATATTTAAAGTGAAAGCCTTCTTCCAGATTCCAGGGACTAAAGAATAGGCTCCATTTGCTCAGAACTGCAAGGATGTTCTGTACATGAAGGACTGGAAGGATGCAACATGCCCCTTGTGACTGTTAGACCTCACACCCTCTTGGTGAATGGAGGTGTGGCCATCCCTCCCTCCTACCAACCTTCTGGACTGTCAGGAATTCTATCTCAGTCTGTGTGCTCTGATGGAGCCTGGGTGCCCTGTCCCATCCTGCCAGATTTTTATTTTTTAGTTAGTTTGGTTTTGTCTGTTTTGAAATTATTATTATTATTATTATTATTATTCATCTTTATTATTATTATTCTTTATTCTTCCCTTCCAAGGTTCTAGTTTTCAGCTGTTTCTCTCTTTCCTGTTCCTGGTTCCCATGTTTTTCATTCTCATGGTTAACCCCATTCCTTGTTTTTCTTTTAGCATTTTTCCCATTTTTTTCTTCATTATTCTCCTACTCTACCTCTTTTCTCTTATTGCTCCCTCCCCAGATATTGTGGGGTTTTTTTTTGTTGTTGTTGTTGTTTCTTTTCTTTTCTTTTTTTAGTCATTGCTCTTGTGTATTAATGCGGTGTAATTTTTGTCTGCTTGCTTTTAATACGTTGATGGTTTTTCAGTGGTAATTTTGTCTAACTGAATGGAAGACAGCAACTGTGGCCATATGACGCACACACCTGCACCTCCTGCAGCTCCACTTACTGAGTGAGAGCTACCGTTTCTTTTTCCACTGACTGGCCAGCAATAAATGACTGGCAGGAGGAGACTGACTCACCCTTAACTGCTTTTCATAAACAGTTAACAGAGATCTAATATAACAACTTCACAACATCAGAGACAACAAATCATCACTGTCCACACAAAGAAGCAAGATAAAGTGGTAGAAATAAGGGAGGAAGATACAGATGCAAAACACATCCCTGAAGAAGAAGAAGCATTAGAACTCCCTGATAAGGAGTTCTAAAGGATTATATTTAGGTGCCTTCAATGGATTGAGAGAATGATCAAGGAAAACACTGATTAACAAAAACAAAGACAAAACCCTAGAAGAATTTTGGAAGAAAATACAAGAACAAAATGACAAAATAAATGAAAAATTAGAAATGATACAAAATCTACAGATAGAAATC
>NW_006922066.1:2209156-2215810 GCF_000298275.1 Orycteropus afer afer
TTTTGGAAGAAAATACAAGAACAAAATGACAAAATAAATGAAAAATTAGAAATGATACAAAATCTACAGATAGAAATCTAGAAGATTAATACTAAATTTTCAGAAATAGATAACATATTGAAAAGTCAATGGAGTAGAATTGAATCAATGGAAGACCGAATTCATGAGATTGAAGACAAATACCTGAATGCATCTTTGGAAAGGGATCAATCAGAAAAAAAGATGAAAACAAATTGAAGAAAGCCTAAGATTCATGTAGAATACTATCAAAAGGAATAACCTACATGTAAGCAGAATTCCAGAGCACTAAGAGAAAAAGAGAACAACTGAGAAAATTGTCCAAGATTTGTTGCAAGAAAACTTCCCTGATATGATGAAAGATGAGAATATATCCATTCAAGAAGTCCAATGAACCCCAAACAGGATAGACCTCAAAAGAAAATCACAAACACATATCATCATCAAATTCACCAAAGACAAAGACAAAGAAAGAAACCTGAAAGAAGCATGGGAAAAACAAAGGTACCTACAAAGGACAACCAATAAGAACAAGCTCTGATTTCTCAGCAGAAACCATACAAGCAAGCAGGCAATGGGATGGTATATATAAAACCCTGAAAGAGAAAAATTTCCAACCAAGAATTATATACCAGGCAAAATTGTCCCTCAAATATAATGGTGAAATTAGGAGATTTCCAGATAAGGAGAAATTAAGGGAATTTGTTAAAACCAGACCAATCTTACAAGAGATACTATAGGGACTCTTTTGAACAGAGAACCAATAAAAAGAAATAACAAACAATCATTAATACACAAGATGATATAATCCAGAAGCCAACACATCTATGGATGTATCCAAAGTCAAATAAGCTTACAAGACTGTAAACAAGGAACCAGAGACATCAATTGGCAAATAAGGACAACTACAAATGAAAAAGAGAGAAAAAAATACTACAGTTACAGAACTCCTAAATGGTTAGGAAGTCACGAGAGTTTCAAGATAGAACGGATTATTCTATACTCAGGAAAAATATTATAAATCATAGGGTAACCGCAAAGAAAAATGAAAAGACTTCACATCACAATAAAAAAGAGGACAAGCACAAATATTTAGCAATTACAAAACAACAGCAACAAAGGAAATGATAACACAATTCATAAACATAATAAGCTCAGCACAGAAAATTATATGGAACAAAGAAACCAGGAACACCATAAAAAACACATAACAAAATGATAGCAACCAATTCATACTTGTTAGTAATTACACTGAATGATAATGGATTAAACACACCAATCAAGAGGTGGAGAGTTGTAGACTGGATAAGAAAACATAACCCATCAATATGCTGCCTAAAAGAGACACACCTTAGAGAGAAAGACAAGAATAGACTAAAAATAAAATGGTGAAAAAAGATATATCAAGCAAATGGCAACCAAAAAAGAGCAGGAGTGGCAACATTAATTTCCAATAAAATTGACTTAACAACAGAAACCACCATAAGAGACAAACCAAACCAAACTCACTACTGTTGAGTCAGATCCAACTCATAGCAACCCCTCGTTGGGTTTCTGAGGCAGTATCACTATGGAAGTAGATTGCCCAATCTTCCTTCCAAGGAATGGCTGGTGGGTTTAAACCACTTACCTTCTGATTAGCAGTCAAATGACTTAGGCACTACACCACCAGAGCTCCCTTAGAAGACAAAGAAGGATATTACATAATGATTAAAAGATCAATTGAACAAGAAGATATAACCATAATAAATATCTATGGAACCAAAGAAAGAGCAACAAAATACATAAATCAGGCTTTAAAAGAGGTGAAAAGGCAAATAGATTACTCCACAGTCATAGTAGGAGACTTTAATACACCACTTTCAGTGAAAGGTAGAACTGGAAAGAAACTCAACAAAGATGCAGAAGAGCTAAACAATACAATCCATAAACTTGACCTTCTAGACGTCTACAGAGCACTTTACCCCAAAACAGCACAATATACATTCTTTTCAAGTGCAAATAGAACATTCTCCATGATAGAGCATATGTTAGGCCACAAAGTAAGCCTTAATAATTTAAAAGCATTAAAATATTGCAAATTTTCTTCTCAGATCACAGTGCTATTAAATCAGATATCAACAATAGGAAGATCAATGGAAAAAGACCAAACACACAGAAACTGATCAACATCGTCCTTAGGAAAGACTGGGTAAGAGAAGAAATAAAAATTAAATTAAAAAAATTCCTTGAATCAAATGAAAATGAAAACACAGCATACCAAAATCTTCAGGACACACTGAAAACGGTGATCAGGGGCAATTTATAGCAACAAATGCACACAACAAAAAGGAAGAAAGAGCCAAAATCAACACTTTAAACCAACACCTCCAACAATTAGAAAAAGCATACAGACACCAGAAGAAAGGAAATAATGAAGATTCGAGCAGAAATCAATGAAAGAGAAAATAGAAATACAATAGAAACAATCAACAAGATTAGACTTTTGTATTTTGAAAGGATTAATAAAATTGACAAATCACTGGCAAATTTAACAAAGGAAAAGAGGGAGAGAATACAAATAACATGAATAAGAAATGAAATGGGCCACATTACAGCAGAACTAACTGAAATAAATAGAATATCAGAATACTATGAAGAACTGTATTCCAACAAATTTGCAAATCTGGAAGAAATGAATAGATTTCTAGAAACATACTACTTACCTAAACTAATCAGACCGAGATGGGAAAGTTGAACAGACCAATAACAAAAGAAGAAATTGAACATGTCACAAAAGAATTACCAACAAAAAAAGTCCTCACCCAGATGGTTTTACCAGAGAATTCTACCAAACTTTCAGAGAAGAACTGATACCAATCCTACTTAAACTATTCCAGAATATAGAAAAGGACAGAATCCTCCCAAATTCTTTTAATCAAGCAAGCATAACCTTGATAGCAAAAGGAGAAAGAGATATCACTAAACAGGAAAATTACAGACCAATATCCCTCTAAATATACTTGGAAAAATCTTCAACAAAATCCTAATCAATACACTCCAACAACATATCCAAAAAATAATTCATTATGACCAAATGGGGTTCATAACAGGTATACAAGGATGGCTCAACATTAAAAAAACAATCAAAATCATCCACCACATAAATAAACAAAGGAAAACAATTGCATGATCATAGCAATTGATGCACAAAAGGCATTTGATAAAATCCCACACTCATTTCTGATCAAAATTCTCAGCAAAATAGGAATAGAAAGGACATTCCTCAACATAATAAGGACATATGTGCAAAACCAACAGCCAACATTATTCTCAACAGAGAGAGACTGAAACCATTTCCTTTGCAAACAGGAACCAGCCAGGATGCCCTCTATCACCACTTCTATTCAATATTGTATTGGAAAGCCTAGCCAGGGCAATAAGGCAAGAAAAGGAAATCAAAGGCATCCAAATAGATAAAGAAAAAGTTGAACAATCCTTATTTGCTGATGATATGATCCTATACTGATAAAACCCAAAAGACTCAGTAAAAAAAAAAAAAAAAACTACTGGAACCAACTGAGAGATTTAGCATCATGGCAAGATACAAGATAAGCATCCAAAAATCAGTTGTATTCCTCATAGAAATTCCAGCATAGAAATTACTGAAAAAGAAATAAGGAAATCAATGCTATTTACAGTACCTACCAAAATAATAAAAAACTTGGTAATAAATCTTACCAGGAACACAAAAGACCTGTACAAAGAAAACTACAAAAGACTACTTCAAGAAACCATAAGAGATCTATATAAATGGAAGAATATACCATACTGGTGGACAGAAAGATTGAACATTGTGAAAATGTCAGTTCTACCCAAGGCAATCTATACATTCATTGCAATCCCAATCCAGATCCCAGCAACATTCTTTAAAGATATGGAAAATCAATCACTAAGTTTATATGGAAAGAGATAAGCAAAGCATTATTGAAGAAGAACAAAGTAGGAGGTCTCACACTCCCAGATCTTAAAACCTGCTACACAGCCACAGTAGTCAAAACTGCCTGGTATTGGTACAATGATGGATACATAGACCAATGGAATAAAATTGAGAACCCAGAAATAGATCCATCGACCTATGGTCAGCTGATCTGTGACAAAGGGCCAAAATCCATTAAATGGGAAGAGATTGTTTAATAAATGGTGCTGGCCAAACTCTATATCCATTTGCAGAAAAATAAAACAAGATCTGTACCTCACACCATACACAAAAACTAACTCCAGATAGATCAAAGACTTAAATGTGAAACCTCAAACTATAAAGTTCTCCAAGGAAAAACTAGGGGCAAAGTTGTTTTGTTGTTATGTGCCGTCGAGCCAGCCCCAACTCATAGTGACCCCTGCATGGGTTTCCAAGGAAGTATCACAATGGAAGTAGATTGCCCAAACTTCCTTCCGAGGAGTGGCTGGTGGATTTGAACCACCAGCCTTCTGGTTAGCAGCCAAGTGCCTTAGGCACAATGCTATCAGAGCTCCTAGGGGCAAAGTTAGGGACCCTAATATATGGTGTAAATAGACTATCAAGCATAATCCAAAATGCACAAACAGCAGAAGATAAACTAGATGAATGGGACCTTCTACAAATTAAATTTTGATGTGCTTCCAAAGACTTCTCCAAAAGAGTCAAAAGAGAATCTACAGTTTGGGAAAGAAATATTTGGCAATGATAATCTGACAAGAGACATATCTCTAGAATTTATAGAAAACTCCAACATCTCAATAATAAAAAGACAAATAATCCAATTAAAAAATGGAAAGAAGACAGGAATAGACACTTCACCAAAGAAGTGTCTATTCAGGAGCCAACAAACATATGAAAAACTGCTGATGATCATTAGCCATTAGACAGATGCAAATCAAAACAAGGAGATACCATCTTGACCCAGCACTAGTAGCCAAGTTCAATAAGACAGAAAATAATAAATGCTGGCAAGGATGTGGAGAGATTGAGACTCTCAAACACTGCTGGTAGGACTGTAAAATGACATAACCACTGTGGAAAGCTGTATGGTGATTCCTTAAAACATTGGAATTAGATATACTATTTGACCCAGCCATTCCATTACTAGGTATATATCCTAGAGAAGTGAGAGCCAGGAGAAGAACAGATATATGTACACCCATGTTTATAACAGAACTATTTGCAATAGCAAAAAATGGAAACAATCCTGGTGCCCATCAAGAGAAGAATGGATAACCAAACTATGGTACATTCACACAGTGGAATACTAAGCAACCCTAAAGAATAATGTAGAATCTGCAAAACACTGCATAACGTGGATGAACTTGGAGGATATTATGCTGAGTGAAATAAGTCAATCACAGAAGGACAAATATTGTATTAGTTCATTATTGTAAAAAGTCAAGGAAGGGTTTCTATATGGAAGGAAATTTTCATTGTTGGTTACCAGGGATGGGATGGGAGGGGAGGGAACACTGTTAGACAGGTAGATAAAAGTATTGATTTGGGTGAAGAGGAGGGCAACAGACCAAATATGAATGATCAACATGGTGGCATTGAGGAAGAGGAAGACATAGAGAGGTGCATGGTAGATAGGTTCAACCAAGATGAACCCTTTTGGACAAACAATTCTACGTTGTCAGTGATGGCAAATTTTGATATATGCGTGGATAGATGAGTGGACAGGCTGAACTATTAGGTGTGTCCATGCAGGGGGGAGTGTGCCCAAGACCATGTATAGGATTGGCAGACAGTGGTTCTACAAGTGTATTTGTATGTTCTGTAAGAATTCCCAGGTATATAGTAGAGCTGACAAGGGGAAAGGTTGTAATAATTTCTTGGCCACAGCTAGCTACTCTGAGGGAGCAAGTAGTTAGACCTGCGAGCTCAGGACCATAATCACAGGGGACATCAAACTCACCTGGCATAACATATTACCCAAAAACATTGTTCTACATCCTCCTTTGGTGAGTAGCATCTGGGATCTTAAAAGCTTGCAAGTGCCCATCTAGATGCAACGATAGGTCTCTCCTTATCCAGAACAAAGAGGAATGAAGAAAACCAAAGACACATGGAAACAATTAGTCCAAGCAACAGGTATACTGTGCCATCCTCAGCCTATACATCAACTCTGAGACCAGAAGAACTAGATGATGCCGTACTTCCACTGTCAACTTTGCAGAGGGGGATATTTGTATGAGATCCTGGATACAGTGGGAGAACAATGTGGAACAAAACTCAAAATAATTTTTTTAAAAAAACAGGGACCAGGTTTGCTGGACTCATAGACCCTGAAACTATGGCCCTTAGCTGCCCTTCAGGTCTGGAATTGAACCTACTCCTGTGGCTTCCAGCCAAACAAAAGATAGACATATGAGCTAAACATTTACATTGCCTTGCATAAATCAATCATGGGAGAATAGAAGGGCTGTTAATGCACAGGGAGACAGCTAGGGCGGAAGGAATGCATGGAATGGAAGGACACAAGGAAAAGGTAACTGTGGGGAGGAATTGGGAGGAAATCTGTTGCACTGTGGTAAATTGTAGTCAATGTCATGAGACAAAGTATGTGAATTGTTGTATGGAACATGAATTTGCTCTGTACACTTTCACCCAAATCGCAATAAAAAATTAAA
>NW_006922066.1:2216385-2218053 GCF_000298275.1 Orycteropus afer afer
AGCAGATCGTTCATTTGTAGCTATTGATCTTTCCTGATGAATTATGCAAGGTAAGCAAGTCCAATTCTTACTATCCACACTTCTGAAAAGCATTCTGGTCGTACTTTTTCTAAGATTGATTTGTTCACTCTTCTAGCAGTCCATGGTATATTCAATATTCTTCACCAAAACCAAATATGAATGCATCAAGTCTTCTGCCTTTTTTTACCCCCCATGATAGATGTTCAAAAAATGTTTGTGTAACTTAACTGATCATAGTAAAATACAAGAATCTAGTCATTTACCATTAAAGATTTTGGATATTAAAATGGTAAACCACGTAATGATCTAACTCAAGTGACAGAATCCAGCTGAGTGCTTATACTTCTGCCTTTGATCAGGGCACATACTAATCAGATACTTATAACATAGGGAAAAACTTGAATCTGTAATTAAAAAGTAATGCTATTAAAGGGAAATACCTATCCTGAACCTCAATCTTATGTTCTTAACCTAGTTCTAACTCTTCTCATTGCATGACCTCTGATTCCTGGGACAAAAGCCTGCTGAGCTCTTCCAGCCTGCCACCTGACCAGCAGATTTTGGATTTGCCAGCCCCAGCAATACTGTGTGTGTCAGCAAAGGTCTCCAGCCTACTACTTGAACTATGGATTTGGGCCTTGCCAGCATTTACTCTAGATTGGGAAACAAAGGCTCAGAGAAGAGTATGAATGAAATGTATGAAGACCATTGGTCTAAAGGATGATGGAAATATTTGGAAGCACACAGTGATGAAACACACAGATTGAGGAGTAAGGCACAGAGATCCAGGTGAGGAGAGGGAACCCAGGCCATGCCCCAAAGTGGCAAGGTGGGAAAGTGGGGAAAGGACAGAAAAGGCCAAGGGGACTGGGACAGAGTGAGGAGTCAGCTGCAGGGATCCAGGTGAGGAGAGGGAACCCAGCCCATTCCCCACAAGTGACAAGGAGGGAAAGCAAGGAAAGGACAGAAAAGGCTAAGGGGACCAGAACAGATCAAGGAGTCAGCAGCACTGTTCTAGGTGAGGAGAGGGAACCCAGGCCACGCCCCACAAAGGGCAAGGCAGGAGGGCAGAGAAAGGACAGAAAAGGCCAAGGGGACCTGGTCAGAGCAAGGAGTCAGCTGCAGGGATCAAGGTGAGGAGAGGGAAACCAGGCTATGCCCCACAAGCAGCAAAGTGAGAAAGCAGGGAAAGGATGAAAAGGCCAAGGGGACCACATCAGAACAAGGAGTCAGCCACAGAGATCAAGGTAAGGGTGGTTGGAGAGGTTACCGATAGCTAAGGGAGACAAACTTGTCTGTCAGTTTGTTCTACTATGGTGACATGTTACTGGGAGTCTTGAGGCTGTGTCACTGGTGTTTCAAACCCAGTGAGGTGCACATGGTGCACAGGTATCAGCCTAGCTTGCAGACTGAAACAGACTAGGAAGAATGAAGAGGCCATCAATTTCTCAAGGAATTGGCAAGGGAAAACACAATAGCAGAGAAACACTGATACATTACTGCACAACTTTATGAATAGTCCGGAAACATTGTCCAATACAGAGGAGGAAGATGAGTCACTTAGGTTAGAAAGTTCTCAAAATAGACTGGGAAAGAGCTGCATTATCAGAGTAAAACCAGCCTTACTCATACAGATAAGGTAAAGCT
>NW_006922066.1:2218498-2220166 GCF_000298275.1 Orycteropus afer afer
TGGAATGCAAAAGTTGGAAACAAAGAAGAATCACCAGAAGTTGGAAAATTTGGCCTTGGTGACAGAAATAATGCTGGAACTCACATGGTAGAATTACGCAAGACCAACAATTTGTTCATTGCAAACACCTTTTTTCAACAACACAAATGGCAGCTGTACACATGGACTTAACCAGATGGAACACACAGGAATCAGATTGACTACATCTGTGGCAAGAGGCAACAGCAAAGGTCAATATCTTTAGCCAAAACCAGGCCAGGAGCTGGTTGTAGAACAGACCATCAACTGCTCATATACAAGTTTCAACTTAAAGTTAAAGACAATTAAAACAAGTCCATAAGACTTGAATTTAGAGAACATCTAAAGAATAGATTTGATGCATTGAACACCAATGACCAGAAACCAGATGAATTGTGGGATGATATCGAGAGCATCATCCATGAAGAAAGCAAGAGGTCATTAAAAGACAACAAAGGAAGAGAAGACCAAAATGGATGACAGAAGAGACTCTGAAACTTGCCCTTGAGCAGAGAGTCGCTAAAGCAAATGGAAGAAATGACAAGATAAAAGAATTGAACCAAAGATTTCAAAGAGCATCTCAAGAAGACAAAGCCAATTAATATAATGTAATGTGCAAAGACCTGGAGTTTGAAAACCAAAAGGGAAAACACGCTCGGCATTTTTCAAACTGAAAGAACTGAGGAAAGAATGTAAGCCTAGAATCGCAGTACTGAAAGATTCTAAGGACAAAATATTGAATGATGTAGGAAACATCAAAAGAAGATGGAAGGAATACACAGAGTCACTGTACCAAAAAGACTCATCAATCTTCATCCATTTCAGGAGGTAGAATATGATCTAGAACCAATGGTACTGAAGGAGGAAGTCAAAGTTGCAATGAAGGAATTGGCAAAGAACTAGGCTCTGGGAATTGACGAAACACCCATTGAGATATTTCAACAAATGGATGCCTCACTGGAGGCACTCACTCAGTTATGCCAAGAGATTTGGAAGACAGCTAGCTGGCCAACTGACTGGAAGAGATCCATATTTGTACCCATTCCAAAGAAAGGGGATCCCACAAAATGTGGAAATTATTGAACAATATCATTAACATCACACACAACTAAGGTCTTACTGAAGATAATTCAAAAATGGTTGCAGCAGTATATTGACAGAACTTCCAGAGGTGCCAGCTGGATTCAGAAGAGGACGTGCAACAAAGGATATCATAGCTGCTCTCAGATGGATCTTGGCTCAAGACAAAGAATACGAGACAGAGGTTTACTTGTGTTTTATTGACTATGCAAAGGCATTTGATTGTGTAGATCATGACAAATTATGGATAACATTGAGAAGAATGGAAATTCCTGAACACTTGATTGTACTTGTGAGAAACCTGTTCCTTGACCAGGAGGCTGTCTTTTGAACAGAACAAGGGGACACTACATGGTTTAAAATCAATAAGAGAGTATGTCAGGGTTGTAATCTTTCCCCATATTTATTCAATCTATATGCTGAGCAAATAATCTGAGAATCTGGACTATATGAAGAAAAACGTGGCATCAGAATTGGAGGAAGAATCATTAACAACCTGAGATACGCTGATGATACAACTTTGCTTGCTAAAAGTGAGGATGACTTCAGGCACTTACTGATGAAGATTGA
>NW_006922066.1:2220549-2221578 GCF_000298275.1 Orycteropus afer afer
TTTTGAGTTGTGGTGCTGGCAAAGAATGCTGAAAGTGCCATGGACTGCTAAAAGAATTAACAGATCTCTCCTGGAGGAAGTGCAGCCAGAATGCTCCTTGGAAGCTAGAATGGCCAGACTTCTTCTCACCTACTTTGGTCATGTTGTCAGAAGGGACCATTCCCTGGAGAAGGATGTCATGTTTGGTAAGGTGGAGTGTCGACAAAAGAGGGGAAGGCCTTCGATGAGATGGATTGACACAGTGGCTGTGACAATGGGCTCAAGTATAGCAATGAGCTGGCACGGGATCGGGTGGTGTTTCGTTCTGCTATGCATGGGTCTCTATGAGTCAGAAATGACTTGACGGCACCTAATAGTCACAACAATAATGTCTTATGCTTTAATAATGTAATAAAAACAGATAATTTTGTCTGCTATCATGTATATTGTGTTTTAATAAAAAGTTTATTAGGAACAAATCATAGCTCTTAGACGATGGGTAAATGTAAGTGTACTTGTATTTCTGGTATCAACAATTTAGAAAGAAAAACAAACTAGACATGTGATACTCTAGCTGGAAACCCCAAACTTACGGTATTAACTAAGTTATGAGAAATGCACCTGTTACCAAGAGAATGGTTTTCATGGTCATGCCTAGTCTCATGGAGAACAAATAGTGCTTGCTCTTCATAGTGTAACTATAAACAGAAAAATCTCAAATAATTGGAGGTTTAATTTCAAATGTTTCCAAAATAAGAAATTATATAAGAAAGCACCATTAAAAAGAACTTAGTGCTGAATTGAAATGTCAAAATGCATTTGAATAAAACATTGAGGTTGTTTGTTGGTTGGACAGGTGGAAAGAATCAAATAACTCTGGAGGAAAACAACACTATTAAAGGTAATGTGTTGGAAAAACTTCTAACAAAAACAAAACCAGCTTCAAAGTATTTATTACTGTGTGTTTTCAGAAGCTGTCAAGACTCTCAGAAGGAAACTTTAAGGATTTATGGTGCTAGTGGCGAAGAAATTTGCTATATAGAACAAAGT
>NW_006922066.1:2222675-2223603 GCF_000298275.1 Orycteropus afer afer
AATTGTTAATGAGTCCTCCTCTAATTCTTATGTGATGTTATTCTTCATAAAGTCCAACTTCTTGGATTATTTCATCAATGTACAGAATGTATAAGTATGGTGAAAGGATACAACCTTGACACACTCCCTTCTTGATTAAATCATGCAGTGTCCTTTTGTTCTGTTTGAACAACTGTCTCCTGGTCTATATACAGGTTCCTCATGAGCACAATCAAGTGTTCTGGAATTCCCATCCTTCTCAATGTTATCCATAATTTGTTATGATCCACACAATTAAATGCTTTTACATAGTCAATAAAACACAAGTAAACATCTTTCTGGTAGTCATTATCTTCAATAAGATTTTATTTGTGTGCTATATTAATCATATTTTTCAATAATTTCCACATTCTGTGGGATCACCTTTCTTTGGCATGGGTTCAAATATGGATCTCTTCCAGTCCGTTGGTCAGGTAGATGTCTTCCATAGCCAAGTGAGTGCTTCCAGCAGGGTATCTGTTTGTTGAAATATCTCCCTGGGTATTCTGCCAGTTTCTGGTGCCTTGTTTTTCACTACTTCCTTCAGTGCAGTTTCAACATCTTCCTTCAATATCATTGGTTCTTGATCATATCCCACCTCCTGAAATGGATGAACATCAACCAGTTCTTTTTGGTACAATGACTCTGTGTATTCCTTCCACCTTCTTTTGATGTTTCCTGCATCAGTCAATATATTGCTCATAGAATCTTAATGAGGCTTAAATGAGGCTTAAATTTTTTCTTCAGTTCTTCCAGCTTGAGAAATGCCAAGCATGTTCTTCCCTTTTGGTTTCCTAACTGTAGATCTTTGCACATTTAATTATAAAAATTGATTTTGTCTTCTCAAGCTGCTCTTTGAAATCTTCTGTTCAGCTCTTTTATCTTGTCATTTCTTCCATTTGTTTTAGCT
>NW_006922066.1:2224543-2237052 GCF_000298275.1 Orycteropus afer afer
ATCACTATGGAAGTAGGATTGCCCAACCTTCCTTCCGAGGAGTGGCTGGTGGGTTTGAACTGCCAGCGTTCTGGTTAGCAGTCAAGTGCTTTAGTCACTATGCTAGCAGAGCTCAAAATTGTGTTTTTGTAGCTATCAGTCTTACCACAATAAAAGAGATTTTTTATGTACACATTAATCTTGAATAACAGTTTATTTCATCTAATAAACACATAAAATATTTCCTATATAAAGCACCACACTAAGAGTTTTACAAATATTAGCTCACTTAATCCTTACAACAACACTGTGAAGTTGAGTTTGTAACTATCTTCATTTAAAAAATGACAAAAATGAGACACAGAGATGTTAAGTCACTTTCCCAAGGTCACACAGCTGGTAAGTGGAAGAGCAAATATTGGAACCCAGGCAGTAATCTTCACAGCCTGAGCTGTCTCAATTACTCCCTATGTATGCTCAGGGCCTGGTTCCAAATAAGTAAAGAAAAAACAGCTATTGAACGTCAAAATGTATAAGAAATATTCATTTAACATTCATTATTTTTAAAAGCTGATTGCATTTACTATTTTTCCAAAAATCTCTTTAAATGTGTTTCTCTTTACTTCTTTAATCTCCTCCTTCAAATAACTGTAATCATTTCCTCTCTTTTTACATCTATCTACTTTTGTGCTCAGTTTTAATTTCATCAGGTTATTAATGAGAAATTAAAATTATAAATTCTCACCAGTTTTGTGACATATACAGAGTTTATTTCTTGTACCTTCTAAATCTTCTTTTATATGGCCATTTCTGACTTTCTATGCCTCATTCTTTTCCTCCTATCCCCTTCACTGGCCACAGATAGTCCTTTGGCTCTTTATGTCTCCACTATTGTACCCCATTTAATTTCTACAAATATGTGAGGTAAATGGCATAATCTAACTCAAATTCAAAGGGTCTTAAGTGACTCACTGGGTCCTATAGCTCACAAGTAGCAAGATTAGAATATGATGTCAGGTCTTTAACTGTAATTCTCTCTACTTTATCCTATGTTTGTGGGTTCATATATTTTCTTTGGGATTATCCCAAAACAAGCAGGTAACATGAGTAAGGTAACCTATGCAGGTAACTTATGTAGAAGGTCTTGACCTCTGCAGAGCATCATCTTTTAGTCAACCCTTTGCCTTGAGCTATAGAAGCACATTCAATAGGAATGGTACATTTAGAGTCAGATAGTGAAATCGGATTCCATACAGCAAAGATTTTTATAAATTATGTACTAATATCTTGGCAGAAAATTAAATAAAGATTTGAATTTTATTTTTCCAAAACTAAGCAAGCGAAAGGGGTCCATGAAATTCTCTCCACCCTCAAATCTCCCTTCTGTTATAGTATCTTGAAGCAGGGTAGATAGCAAGAAATTACACTAACTCTAAGTAGACAGAGTGCTAGGGAAGAGTTTTAAAAAGTTGAGCATCAGTCAGCTTTTGCAATTCACATATTCTTTAAACAGTTGATGCTTTTTGCCTGTAAGAACTTGTTATACAAATAAAAACAATGGTCCTGAGTGACCTATCTTTGTCAAAGAGAAATCATTAACACTGTGCTTGTGTAGTGCCTAAGGCATTTGACTACTAACCAGAAGGCTGTCAGTTCAAACCCACCAGTCACTCCTTGGAAGGAAGATTGGGCAATCTACTTCCGTAAACATACCACCTCAGAAATCCAAGAAGAGGTCACTATGAGTCAGAATTGACTCAATTGCAGTAGGTGTTATGTATATATGTATACATATATACATATCTACAAACATATTCATCATGAGAAAAATACTCAGTTGATATTAATCTTCTGCATTGGAACCAAAAATGGAAAAGGAAAAGAGAGATTGATACCTATTTGAGGACAGAGGGATCCATAATTCCAAGTAAACAGGATCGTGTTCCAGTTGTAAAATGCTTAATTTGACTGAATCATGCGGAAAGGATAAGCACCATTTTAAATAGGTCCTTTGCTCATAGTTCAATTATCAGTCTAGAATCTCTCCCACAATTTCTTTTACCATTCTCTCTTTCTTCTCACACCTCCTCGTTGGGGACCTTTCCAAGGCTTAGTCCTCAGGTCTCTGCCCTCTACTATGTAAACTTCACCATCTGAGAACCAATCAACTCTGATGATGATATGGTGTCACTACTATTTGGAATATTACTAAATCTGTCCATTTCTCATCTATTACTGTAACGCCAGTCACATCTCTATTCATTTTTTTTTTTTTTTTTTCTCCTTGAATATGTTACTTTAATCTAAAACTCATAGTCTAAACTTCTCTATTTCTCCCCTAAATGATGCCCGGATCCTTCTCTATTCTGTGTATGATATAGTTTTACAAGTGACTCAGACTTAACTGTTAGACTATTGATTTCCCTATTCCCTTCTAATTTCCAGATCTTTGCAGTAATCATGTCTATTGAATTCATTCTTAATATTTTGCTGTTGTCTTTGTTGTTCATCCATTTCTAGTATTACTGCCTCAATAGTGGTTATACATTTATCACTTCAATTTTGCCCTAACAAGCTTATTTCTGTTTGTCAAATCTCTCCCTACTTTTAGTTTGTCAATCTATTTCCACACCTCTACCACAAGGTTAATCTTCTTAAAACAATCATCTCATTATTTCACTCTAAATCAATCAGGTGCCTACCAGGGATGGGAAAGCACATGGTAATTTGAGATGAATGTAATGGATGGACTATTCATTAAGGATAATGAAAAATTAGATGGGACAATACAATATACCAGAGCTAATATGGGAAGGGCATGGGTCTGTAAGCCTAAAAGACCTGAAAGGGCAAAAGGCAAGAGTGGTTTTCAAATTCACTTATCCCAACAACCTCAAGCAAATATTTTCTCAAAGAAAGTTCTTTCAGAATTATACTATTAAAAATAAGTACCAAAAAAAAGCCAAAGTCACTGTCATAGAGTCAATATCGACTCATAGCGACCCTTCCTTGGGTTTGCAAGGCTGTATCACTACAGAAGTAGATTGTCCAACCTTCCTTCCAAGGAGTGGCTGGTGGATTTGAACCACTGGCCTTCTGGTTAGCAGTCAAATGCCTTTGGCACTATGCCACCAGAGCTCCTATTAAAAATAAATAAAAGGTGATCAACACAAAAGAGTTCTTTTTTATGTAAGATATGGTTGCCTAAAAGCTTGGGATGGGGGAGTAATCGTTCCATTTTAAACTTCCTAATCTGTGTGGTATACCTAATGAGCAGAGTACAATTAGAAACATACATGACAGCAATAAGTGCTGCCATCTGACTTTGAGTATTACCACAGCACTTGAGAAAAATAAACACTAAATGGTGCCTGGACAGAAATGGTCAATTCCTAAGAAAGACTATCTTATTATGAA
The DNA here is from genome assembly GCF_000298275.1 of Orycteropus afer afer. Taxonomy (NCBI): domain Eukaryota; kingdom Metazoa; phylum Chordata; class Mammalia; order Tubulidentata; family Orycteropodidae; genus Orycteropus; species Orycteropus afer. The sequence continues at coordinate 2,227,940 of NW_006922066.1, forward strand.
AGTACTCTCCATGTTAAACATTCAAAATAATCAGGAAGACAATATAAATATTAGGAAACAGAAAGTACACCAATGGTCTCAAGGGTCTCATTTTTATAGAGAGCCTTGGTGATGTGCAGAATGATGTCCTGCATAGTGTCAAACTAACTCAAGAATTTTGTGTAAGTAACATGCTCATGTACTCACCAGTACTTCCACCCTCCTACCTACCTAACTGAAGCGTGATTTTATTCAGGTTCAGGCTGCAATGTTTCCATAGTCCATGACCTAGCTGTTAGGACTGAATCTGGATTGCTATAAGCTAATAATAATGATCATATTTACCTCTGTCAATTTTAGGTTCAAAGGGGAATCTATGACACAGTCTGATCAATGAGAGACATAGAGAAGTCTGAATTTTCTGCAGACTTTGGGCAAGTATTTCCTTCACGGATGAAAGGAGACAATTCTCCCCTCATATCTGGGATAGTGATAACAATTGAGGGGCAAATGTGAGGAAGAATCCCAACATTCTAAGAATGGAAGGTTGAAAGCATGGTGAAGCCCCTAAATCCTGATGGCATGGTTGTGTCCCTAAAGTAACTAATCCTGAACTGCCTATATCCAGACTCTCTTTATATGAGATAATAAATATCTGTATTATTTAAGTCACTATTGCTAGGAGATTTATATTAAACACACCAAAAACTCTCTTAACTGACACAGATGCAGAATTAAATTTTCTAATCAAGTTCAATGAAATGAATTTCAACTATAAAAGGAAAGAAAAAAAAGTTCTCTATACAAAAAGTGGCAGGCTACACTCAAAGCTTATGCTTATGTCAAAATTTCTGACAGCTATTGGCATCATCTAGTTCGCTAATAATAACCAAACTCTGCCTCTAATTCCAAGTATGATTGATGCCAAAAAAAGGATGCTAGAAATTATAAACTGAGAAAAAAAAAATTTAAAAAAAGAAGCTTATTCTAGAAACAATGAGAATACAACAGTCCAGTCTGGCCACTATTATCTACCCTCACCAATCCACTATTTTGTATTTGTTAAAAAATTAAAAAATCAAAATCATGAGGAATCTCAAGGTTATGCAAACTAATGAAATTTTAAAGTGGTAGTTCTGAAAATTTTTCTAGAGATGAGATATCCACTAAAGTAAAGCAAACCAATAGGTCTGAGTTTCAGATAGTCACTGAACTTTAAGAAAAAGAACCTATTTAACCTGACTAATTAAATATGGGAGCTCTGGTAGCATAGTGGCTAAAGCACTTGACTGCTAACCAGAAGGCTGGCGGTTCAAACCCACCAGCCACTCCTTGGAAGGAAGGTTGGGCAATCCTACTTCCGTAGTGATACTGCCTCGAAAACCCAAGGAGGGGACACTATGAGTCGGGGCCGACTCGACGGCACATAACAACAACAACAACAACAACAATTAAATTTAAATAACAGTGTAATTTGTAAGGGTGAGCCTTACAAATGAGAGACGCATTTTCTCTTTCAAAATATGTTTGGGGAATGATGATAGCTGGGACCCTTTTTCCTGCTTGCTGTTCTAATAGAAAACTCATTTACAAAATAACTATAGCCTTAAAAATTTTAAGATGACACAGGGTGCTGCTAGTGAGATGTCAGGGCATTAATTGTTTAGAATTTGGGTAGGGATGGGGACACACTTGGAAGGAAGGTTTTTTTTTGTTTTGTTTTGTTTTTCCCCCCTAATAGCTTTTAAATGAGTTTGGGAGCTCTGGTGGCATAGTGTCTAAGGCATCTGAATGCTAACCAGAAGGTAGGTAGTTCAAACCCACCAGCCACTCCACAAAAGGCAGACTGGGTAATCTACTTCCGTAAAGATTTACGGCCTTGGAAACATAAAAGGGGTCACTGTGAGTCAGAATCTACTGGATGGCAGTGAGTTTGTTTTTCAGTGAATTTGGGATAATGATGTGCAATCACATAGTTACTTGTAGGACCCAGGATGGCTACAATGTAGAAGGTCTCAGCACACAGAAGTGATGTGCCCCTGCAATGTTATAAGAACAACACTAGAAGTCCCCACTGTGCAAAGCAGCCTGCTGGAGAATCAGTTATTGAGCTGAACTGTTCACATTTCACTGTTAGGAAAGGTCTGCTGCCTAGAAGAGACATGACGCCTTGCTCTTTATCCAGGCTGGAATGACTATGTCCCAGACTTCCCACTTGCTCACTATCATCCTGCTGTAAAAGAACTCTGATTTTAACTTTCACTATTGATGGGGGCTCAACATGGTGACCAGGAAGTCCATACTGGATGACAAGTAGGTAAGAATGATTGCAAGGAATCCCATTTACTTGAGGAAGGAGACTCGGAAAAAACAGTGTCTCCTATTGAAACAGAATGTATAGAGCCCAGAGAAAACACGAATTGAAAATGCAATAAAATTCTTTAATCAGAAGAGATTATAAAAGCAAAAGTTTCTGGACTCAAAATAAAACAAACATGATTTTACAAACGTAATTTCAGTAGAGAAAGAGGAAAATGGACAACACTAAAAACTGAATTTGTGATTTGAGAGTTAAGTTGTTATGAGCAGTCAAATTGATTTCGACTGATAGTGACCCCAGAGGGTTTCCAAAGCTGAAATCTTCACAGAAGCAGACTACCATGACTTTTTTTCCTACGACTAGCTGGTGGGTTTGAACTGCCAATTTTCAGTTAGCAGGTGAGCTTAACCATTGTGCCATACACAGGGTTGAGCCTTTATACAACAAAAAGCAAAATTGATAAGAAGCAATCGAAAACAAAAAGATAAAAAGCATAAGAGAGCTATCTGGAAGATATTGGATATAAATTCTGAAATTTCTCAAAGGCGAAAAGGAGAAGCAAGAATTAAAGAACCAAATTTGATTATTAGAAGGGGGTGTGGAGAAAGGTAAATCAATGAAGACTTGGCAGCCAGACTCTCTAGGTTAAACTCCAAATTCTATAATTTTTGAGCTCTATAATCCTGAACAATTTACTCAGTTTTTCAGTACTTCAGCTTCTTCTACTATAAAATGAGATTTTAAAAATAATAATATTTAGTTCACAGTTGTTTTTTACTAATATGATTAAACAAATTCCTATTAAGAGTTTGAAATATATGCCTGGAATGTGGTAAGCACTCAATAATTATAAGCACTTTTACCATTATAAAGGAGCTCTGGTGACATAGCGGGTAAGGCAGTTGGCTGCTAACAAAAAGATGAGTGGTTTAAACCCATCAGCTGCCCCATGGGTAGAAGATGAGGCAATCTACTTCCTTAGAGATTTACAGCCTTGGAAACCAATAGGGGTTGCTAAGAGTCTGAATCAACTCAGTAGCAGTGGATTTGGCTTTTGGTTTTATCATTCCAAATAATATTGAGGAAACAGCCATTGATTAAATAAATAAAAATAGAACTTCCAGAAGTACTTGGGAGAAAAGAAAATGTAGAAATGGTCAGTTAAACAATGTATGATTTAAAACAAAGTCTCTTAAAACTATGAGTTTAGTTTCATTAAATTGCAATTTCATTTGTATAATTTTAATCAAAAATTTTCAGAATTTTATCAGACAGATCCTCAAAAAGTGTTATGATAGGAACTTAATAGTGCTGCAGCATTTAAAACACTTACTTAAAAGTACTTATCAATTCAAAGAGGAAGTCAAACTGAAAATTATAATTATATAGAAATTTAGAAGTAGTGTTGGGTCACTAAGACCCCCAACTGAAAAACTATAAAGTTGAAAATATACCACAAGAAAAATATATTTCACAGCTCCAAAAGCTCTAGATATATAAATAAAATCCGTAAATGCATAACTTGAAAAAAAAAATTAAATGTATTTTCATAAAATCCTGGAGGCGGGAAAAGTCAGAAGCCTTAAACTGACCCATTTGACTATATGTTGCTGTTGTTGTTGGGTGCCATTGAGTCTGAACCGACTCATAGTGACCCCTCTTTGGGTTTCCGAAGCAGTATCACTACAGAAGTAGATTGCCTCATCTTCTTTCCGAGGAGTGTCTGGTGGGTTTGAACCGCCAGTCTTCCGATTAGCAGTCAAGAGCCTTAGGTGCTACGCTATCAGAGCTCCCGATTTGACAATATAAAAACTGATATATCTATAGTGATAAAAGAACCATAAGTGATGCTATGCAGAGTATATTGGAAGACAGAAATATATGAACAATGTTATTCATAGTATATGTAATACAAAAAACTGAATTATTATTATATTCAAAGTTTTCATAAATAAATAGGCAAAAATAAAAACTGAGAGTAAAATGAACAAAATGTGTTAACAGAAAGTTCACAGAAAACATGCAAACATCCGTAAATAAGAAAATATACTTATTTTCCTACCTGCAAATTCCTTTAACCAATTATTGTTCATATTAATTTGAAATTGTTTATCATGTAAGCTCCTTTAATCTATTACTTGAGGTAAAAAAATAAATAGCAAGCAAATGTATTTTGACATCGTCAATATTAATAAAAAAATGAACAGTATTTTTAATAAAAGATTGTTGTTGTTGTTACATGCCATTGAGTCAGCTCTGACTCATAGCGACCCCTCCTTGTGTTGCCGAGACAGTATAGTTACGGAAGTAGATTGCCCAGTCTTCCCTTCCAGGAGTGGCTGGTGGGTTTGAACCGCCAACCTTCTGGTTAGCAGTCAAGTGCCTTAGGCACTAAGATTGTTGTTGTTGTTATGTGCCATCAAGTCGGCCCCAACTCATAGCGACCCCTCCTTGGGTTTCCGAGGCAGTATCACTACAGAAGTAGGATTGCCCAACCTTCTGTCCGAGGAGTGGCTGGTGGGTTTGAACCGCCAGCCTGGCACTAAGGTTAGGGGATCTATAAAAATGGCAAATGTTAATTCGCCTAGGTATATGTTTTTGAGATAGAAATATATCTGAGTTACATTCATGAAGTCCTTATTTTATGATGATATTTTAAAAAATAGTAAACAGATTTATTTTGTGCCAATAAACATTTCTCCTTTATTACTTTTATAAGAGAAAGTCTCTAAAAAACATCTTAGGGGCAGTATAATGTTTCCTCTTTCTCTAATTTATATTCAAAAAGTAGTAAATTTTTCTATGGTCTAATGTTCGTTTTTAGTTACAACACACATTTTAACTTTCTGGGTGAAAACAAAAGGCCACTACATGTAGTAATGTCAAGAAATAGTTTCATGTTTAAAGAAGTCAAAAGTTACCCATTTAAATATTTAAATGACTAGGAAATCACTTAGCTATTAAGTTCAAAGCCCATATTATAATTAGAATATTTCCTGAACTATTTTCAAGTTTTTGACTTTTGAATGTTAAAATATTTTATTTTACTTTTGAAGAACAATAGAACAAAATAATTGTATTTTAAACATATCAATTTAGGTAACACATGTTGTTGTTGTTGTTTGCCGTTGAGTCAGCCCCGACTCATAGCGACCCCTCCTTGGGTTTCCAAGGCAGTATCACTACGGAAGTAGGATTGCCCAACCTTCCTTCCGAGGAGTGGCTGGTGGGTTTGAACCGCCAGCCTTCTGGTGAGCAGTCAAGTGCCTTAGGCACTATGCTACCAGAGCTCATGTTGTATATAAAAACAGGAACTTTGACTCAAGTTGGCTAAAGTTTAACACACTATCATTTCCAATTTAATTGAATCAAAACTCATTTTGCAGTTGATCTTTGATATTTTGAAGTCTGCATCTAAAGAAATTAAACTGAATTTAATTTAATTTTTTATTTTCTTGGACACTGTAGAAATTCCTACTATATAATACTAGGTAGCAGAAATAATAAGTTCCCTGATATCAAAATGTCACCTTCGTTTTGGGGTTTAAGGTTGGAGTCAGAGGAAACTAACATCTAAGATACCAGTAAAGAGGCATTCCAGACAGTGTGTGTATAAATTAGATAAGAGATGAAGGGGATGAATCCGTAGAAGACTGTACTAGAAGTGAACCAATGAGGAATGTTGGATATAGAGAGGCAAGAAAAAAGAAAGAAGGCAATGAAGTTTAGGGAACAGAATACATAGGAAGTCAGGCATCATTCATTATTGGAAATCTGGAGGCAGTGAAACTAGATATCCTAACAACAAATCTCTTGTCCTTATCAAACATAACTGCTTTTAACTCTTGAAGGATATTCCAATAATCTGCTTGATTCAGAACTTAAAATAAATTGCAATAACTTTTTAATTGAAATTACTGGTTGAGATTTTTTCTGGACCTACAAATGAAATTGCTATTCAACTACCATATAAAAAGATGTATATTTCCCTAGTAGGAATAACAACTTATCAATATCTTCAAAGTTTCCCAAATTTTCTCCAAATATCTCATAAAACTTGAGATGTATTGGGCATTGTGAATAAGATCTTCATGGCTCAATTATCCTCAGCTGGAAAGATACAATCTGTGCTGATAACACAGATTAGAAATATTTTGTAATTGGGAGATTGAAAAGGTAGGGTTCAATGGCTCAATGATTAACTTGTCCAAAATATTTTCATTCTAAATTAATGTTGCATAAATATTGGCAGTAAATTGGTTTGGCCAATCCCCACCACCACTTCTAATCCTCACTTACACAACTTGCTATTTATTGACTGAGTAGCTAGTAATTGACACAAGCCAATAATGAAGATCTTTGAGAGAGGATTTACTCCCATAAATACAGGAATTAATATAAACATCAACAAGTAAATTTGTGCAACAAGGAATTAAACATGTGTTTATTATCTCCAGTTCCTCAGATTATACAATTACAAAGGGAGGTAGAACTAGTGCCTTTGTCTTTATTGCCAAGGGTATAAATGATATAATTATACCTCTCAAAATGATTGCAAATAAATATTTTGTTTTCTTTATGCCTTGGTACTGGTACCATATGATTTAAATGTTTATTTACAAAGGAACAAAGAGAATTTAATCATTGTGTATTGCCCTTTTAATCTCATTCCTGAACCACAACAGTGACCACATAATTATTCTTCTTCCTTCATGTCTCAGACAATATGCTAGACACTCCTGTTATTCCTTCAATAATCTGTTCTATCAAATGCAGTTGTGGGTATAAGTCAAAATCCAAAGAAGTATCTCAAACGTCAAATTCAAGATCTTTTGCTTTCCTACCTATTTTCAACCCTATCTCCTGAATATTTCTTTATATGAATTTTACATTCTAATCATATAGTTTTTCATTGGTACCTAAAATATTATTCTGATTTAGCTTTCTTAACAGCCCTTTATAACTTCTTGGAACGCCTTCCCTAATATGCTTTATCAATTTTAAATTCATTCTTTTCAATATATCTTCTTAATCTATTACTTATCAAAAGCCACTATTCTGTAAACTCAAATATTAATTCTGCCCATAAGTTTTAGTTGATAATTCATATCTATTACTTATGTATAATAATCAAAGCAGAACATTTGAGTCTTTATCTTTTGTTAAGCTTTTTCATTTATCACCTTATTTGTCCTGAAAACAGTTCTATGAGGAGGGTATTGTTAGTATTATTACTATTACTAAAATATATTTAACACATGAGGACTACAGCTTTAGAAAAATAAAGGGACATATCCAAGATTTAAAAGTGGCAGAGCCACTACTAAAGCCTAAGGCTGTTTCATACCAAGGTTACATCATTACTATTTCTCTAGTTTCAAATTTCACTTGATATTTCCATTGTTCTTAACCTACTCTTTCTAACTGGAATATAGCTCCTTGTTGATATGTCCAACATTTACTCATCATTATCATCATCAAGATTATAACTAAAGAATTAATTTTATCTAGTTTGCAACATTCAGTGCTACTCTATTGTCAGATCAAAAATCAAAACTTCCATAAGTAGAAGATTGTTTTTGCTCTTTTTCTCAAATATATATATTTAAATATATTTAAAATTGCTGATTTTCTAGATCAGAACTACTCAAGACTTTTTTGTGATGATGTAAATATTGTATATAAGCAATGTCCAATATAATGGTTACTAGCTATATATGGTTATTGAGCTCTTAAAATGTGACTAGTGTGACTAAAGAACTGAATTCATTTTTGTATAATTTAAATTTACTTTAAATTAAATTTAAATAGCAATATCTGGTTATGGCTATCATATTGGACAGCATAGGTAGAGACCAAATTTTATTAGTTCAATGGTCATTGCTTCTCACTGAGCCTAATCAACTTCTTAATATCCTATGAAACAAAGAACTTGCAGGAGAAATTTTAAAATGTTTTTAACTAAATGAAAATGAAAATACAGCTTATCAAAATATGTGGGATAAAGTGCAAAGCACACTTAAGAGCACAGATGAATAAATAAGCATTGAATCCATGGCAACTTTTTTCTTTTTTTTTTAAGATGAAATTGCTATCCAATTATCACACAAACAGATATATTCTTCCCCCAGTGGGAACAACAATTTTTCAATACCTTCTAGAGTCCCCAAAATTCCTCCAAATATCTGGTAAAATCTGAGATGTGTTGCACACTCACCCAATATATATAAACCAATAATCTATGTTTCCTCCTTAGGGAACTAGAAAAACAAGGGCAACTTAAGCTTAAAGCAGAAAGAAAAGAATAAACAAAATCAAGAGATGGTTGTTTGAACAGATCAATAAAATTGGTAAACTTCTAGCCAAACTAACCAAGAAAAACAAGATGACACAAATAATATTAGAAATTAAAGTGGCATCATCACTACTGATATTATTGGCTTTAAATGAATAATAAAAGTATATTAGAATAACTGTATGCCCACAAATCTGATAGGTAGAGGAAATGGATCAATTCCTTGGAAGTCACAAAATACTAAAACACACAATAGGAGAAATAAAGAGATTGCGTAGTCCTCCTCTTGAGGAGTGGCTGGTGGGTTTGAATCCCCAGCCTTCTGGATAACGGTCAAATGTCTTAGGCGCTACGTCACCAGAGCTCCTAAACAGTTGTTACAGGCCAATATTTCTTAAAGCATTTGAATAAATAACTAATAATCTTCCCAAAAGACAACACCAGGCCCAAAATTCACTGGTGAATAATTCCAAATATATGAGAAAGAAAATATAGCAGTCTGTATATATAATCTCTCCC
>NW_006922066.1:2237412-2238797 GCF_000298275.1 Orycteropus afer afer
GTGGCTGGTGGGTTTGAACCACCAGCCGTCTGGTTAGCAGGCAAGTGTCTTAGCCACTATGCTACCAATAAGCTTAGAAAAACTGTATGATCATATTAATTGATGCAGAAAAATAATTTTAATAAATCCACATTCATTCAAGATTTAGGGAAAACTAAGAATTGAGGGAACTTCCTCAAACTGATAAAGAACATCTACAAAAAGGTGACAGTTAAGAATATGCTTCAAGATGTGAAACTAGGTGCTTTCCTCCTAAGATGTTCTACATGATTCTTCTAAGATTGGGAACAAGGCAAGGAGTCTCCTCTCACTACTCTTACTCAACATCATACTGGAAATCCTAGCTAATGAAACAAGTAAGAAGAGGAAATAAAAATCATAGTCATACAGATTGGGAAGAAAGAAATAAAACTACCTTCACTCACAGATGACATAATTGTTTATGTAGAAATACCAAAGAATCAACAAAAATATTCCTAGAATAGGCAATTTTAACCAAAATCACACTATATAAAATTACCATACAAAAATCAATTGCCTTATACATCAGCAATGTAAAAATGGATATTGAAATTAAAAGCACAGAACCTTTTATATCAGCATACAAAAGATAAATAATTACATATAAATCTAACAAGACATACACAGGATCTATATGTGGAAATTATAAAACTGACAAAAGAAATCAAAGAATGTCAGAATAAATGAAGAGATATTTCATGTTCATAGCTTGGAAGAATCGATATTTTTAGGATATCAATTATTTAAAACTTGATCTACAGATTCAATGCAATCTTAATCAAAATCCAAGCAAGTTGTTTTGTGGATATCAACAAATTCATTCTAAAGTTTAAATGGAAAGGCAAAAAATTGGAAAGAGCAAACATATTTTGTGAAGAATAAAGTTAAAGGACTCACACTATCTGATTTCAGGACTTATTTTACAGCTGCAGTAATAAAGACAATTTGGTACCGACAAAGTAATAGATATAAAGATCAATGGAACAAAGTTGAGGTTCCAGAAATAGACCACATAACTATAGTTAATTGATCTGAGATAAAGGAATTTCAATGGAGAAAGGATAGTCCCTTGAACAAAAGATGCTGGAAGAAAATCCATAAAATCATAGATTTTCCTTAATAAATGACTAGTTTCTATTAATATGATTGTCAAGAATCTCCAAATTACACCATAAAATGCAGACTAAACAAACTATGCTTTCAAACAAAATCATCTTTATCTTTTCTTAAAGTAATTTTTATAACTTTTTTGTTGTTATGTGATCTCTAGTCCTCTCTGACTCATAGCGACCCCTCCTTGGGTTTCCAAGGCAGTATCACTATGGAAGTAGATCACCTAATCTTCCTTCCAAGGAGTGGCTGGT
>NW_006922066.1:2239447-2243852 GCF_000298275.1 Orycteropus afer afer
TAATGTAGCGTAACTCAAAATGAGAAGAAACAGGTGCAAACATCCATTAATAATCAGAACATGGAATGTATGAACCATGAAAGAATCTAGGAAAATTGGAAATCATCAAAAATGAAATAGAGCACATGAAGATAGATATCTCAGTCATTAGTGAGCTGAAATGGACTGGTATTGACCATTTTAACTTAGACTACTTTATGGTCTACTGGGCTACAAAAACCCAAACCAAACTCAATGCCATCAAGTTTATTTTGATTCATAGTGACCCCATTTGGGTTTCCAAGGCAGTAAATCTTTACAGAAATGGATTGTCCAAGCATCTTTCCACTGAGTCGCTGGGGGGTTTCAAGCACCAGCCTTCTAGAGTTAGGAGTTAAATGCCTTAGACACTATGCCACCAGAGAATGACAAGTAGAAGAGGAATAGCATTGAATTCATCATCAAAAAGAACATTTCAATGTCTATCCTGAAGTACAACACATATAGAATAATATTCCCATGCCTACAAAGAAGACTAAGGAGGTCTGCTGAAAAAGTGGTTAAAGCACTGAGTTGCTAACCAAATCGTCAAAGGTTTGAACCCATCAGCTGTTCCATGGGAGAAAAAATGGAAAGATGAGGCAGTCTGTTTATGTAAATATTTACAGCCTTGTAAACTCTCTGGGGCAATTTGACTCTATATTAGTGGGTTTGGTTCTGGACAATGAATGACAATTATTCAAATTACACACCAAACACTAATGACAAAGATAAAGAAATTAAAGATTTTTGCCAACTTCTGCACTCTGAAATTGATCAAACATGAAATCAACATGCATTGATAAATACTGGTGATTGGAATATAAAAGTTGGAAACAAAGAAGGATAGGTAGATGGAAAATATGGTCTTGGTGGTAGAAGTGAAGCTGGAGATAGCATGATAAAGTTTTGCAAGGTGAATGATTTATTCACTGCAGATTCATTTTTTTCAGTAACATAAATGGTGACTATACACCTGGACTGCAGAACATTAATGGTAACTATCCACGTGACTGCCGACTTGACGGCAAACAACAACAACAACAACAACAATACACCTGGACTGCAGAACATTAATGGTAACTATCCACGTGACTGCAGAACAAACCATCAATTGTTCACATATAAGTTCAAGTTGAAGCTGAATATAATTGAAACAAGACCATGAGATGTAAAGTACAACCTTGAGCATATCCCACCTGAATTTAGAGACCATATCATCTCTAGGACAGATTTGATGCACTGAACACTAATGATCAAAAACCAGACAAGTTGTGGCATGCCATCAAGGATATCATATGTGACAAAAGCAAAACTTCACAGAAAAGACAGGAAAGAAAGAAAGGATAAAAAATAGATGTCAGAAGACACTCTGAAACTAGCTCTTGAAGGTAAAATGGATAAAAAGAAAGGAAAACAATATGAAGCAAAAGAGCTGAACAGAAGATTTCAAACGGCAGCTCGAACAAGGTAAAGTAATTATAATGAATTGAGCAAAGCCCTGAAATTAAAAAACCAAGTGGTAAGAACATGCTCAACATTTCTCAAGCTAAAAGAACTGAAGAAAAAATTCAAGCCTCAAGTTGCAATATTGAAGAATTCTATGGCAAAATATTGAATGATGCAGGAAGCACCGAAAGAGGATGGAAAGAATACACAGTCACTGTACAAAAAAGAATTGGTCACTGTTTAACTAGTTCATGAGGTGCCATATGATCAAGAACCAACGGTACTGAAGGAAGAAATCAAAGCTGCACTAAGGGAATTGGTGAAAAACACTTTAGGGCAGAGTGACATCCCATAGGGTTTCCAAGGCTGTAGATCTTTACAGAAGCAAACTATTTCATCTTTCTCCTGGCGAGTTGCTGGTGGGTTCAAACTGCAAACCTTTTGGTTAGCAGCTGAATGCTTCAACCACTATGTCACAAGAGCTCCTTATGTATACAATTAAAAAAAAAAAAAAAAAACTCACTTCCATCGAATAAATTCCAACTCACAGCGACCTCCTTTGGGTTTCCTAGGCAGTAAGTCTTTACAGAAGTAGGTTGCTCAGTCTTCCTTCCACAGAGTGGCTGGTGGATTTGAACAACCAACCCTCTGGTTAGCAGTCAAATGCCTTAGGCACTACACTATCTCAGATGTATCGTAGACAAATTAGAATTCTGGACTTTCTCTCCCAAATCTTCCTCTACCTCAGCCTTCCTAATCTCAGTAACTTCCACCTACTTGCTCTGTCCAAAATTCTAGAAATCAACATTAATTCCTCTCTTGTTTATCCTTCATAACCAATCTGTCAGCAAGTCCTATCAACCCTACATCCAAAATATACCCCAAGTGCAGATACATTCATGCTTCACCACTAAAGCAACACTATCAAGAAGATCAATATTCTTCATATGGACTATATCTCCACTGATTGGTTTCTCTACTTTTTACCCAGTGCTGTATTATAATCCACTCTGCCCATAACAACTAAAATGACTGTTTGACATATAATTCATGTGTATATCATTTTCTCACATATTTTTTTTTAAATCTGGTAAATATTTTAAAATGTGGAGTTGTCCTTTTTATATTCAAATAAAGAATTAATGAGCCCAAAAAGTAATGATTTGATTGCTTCTTTGAAATAGTCATAAATTTTTACTAAAAAATTTAGTGGAATAGCAGCAAAAATAGTCAAGCTTTCTCTTCAAGTCTTAATTTTCTAAATATTTTGAATATCAAGTGTGTTTGTTATGCTACTTAGGTTTTGTGTAAACATTTTTATGGCATTCCTTGGAATGAGAGAGAAGATTCAATAAAGGAATGAATCCTCTGACATGCAGGAAAGAAATTCAGTATGCTACAAAATCCATCAACCCTTATATGAAAGTTAAATTTGTTAAAAAAGAAATAAAGGTAGCTATCTATAGATACAGCTTCAAATCTCACAAAACAATAGTTTCCATATTAATCTCTCTAAAAAGCATTAAGTTACCACTCTTTTCAAGTGTCCAGTATAGTTTCTTACCATGTACTCATCAAATATAAACTATTCCACCTGGCTTTGAAGACCATCTATAAATTCACACAACCATACATTGTAACCTATAACTGCCTTCTCAGTCCAATGGGCCAGAAGTTTTCCTTATTGTCCATACTATCTCTCCCTGTTCCTCTCATTTTTTCCCACTTGGATATTTCCATTATTTCACGTTTATTATTTTAATCATCTTCTCATACACATCTTAATTTAAATGACCTATGTATCTATGTAACAACATTACCTATGATTTACAGGTGTAAGAAGAAATTGCATAGAATTTGATATTAATAAATTTACAGTCAAATGGGACAACAAAACAATAAGCTGAAAAAGGAAAACAGTGATATCTAGGGGTATATACAAGATGAATCAGGGCTCATAGGAAGACAGGAGAATGTCTTCAGAGGAAATGTAGCTTGATTAGTTTATGAGATACATGGGAAGTTGCTAAGGAACCAAAAGGGAACATGTGTTCCAGGCCTGGAGACCAACATTTGTAAACCGTGGAAACAACTTAGACTATCAATGCACTAGAAATCGTTTACCACGGTTAGCAAAAATAATACACAACATAAGCTGAGTTTAATAATTAAGGGTCCCTAATGGCTTGCACCACCACTCCTCTGTCAGTTTGTCATATTGTGGTGGCTTGCATGTTGTTGTGATGCTGGAGGCTATGCCACTGGTATTTCAAATACCAGCAGGGTCTCCCATGGTGGACATGTTTCATTGGAGCTTCCAGACTAAGAAAGACTTGAAAGAAGAAAGGGGCCATCCACTTCTCAAAGAATTAGCAAGTGAAACACTAATGAATAGCAGTGAAACACTGTATCATATATAACTGGAAAATTTTGTGAATAGCCCTGAACACTGATATAGTCCTGGAAGATGAACCCCTCAGGTCAGAAGGCACTCAAAATATGACTGGGGAAGAGCTGCCTTCTAAAAGTAGAGTTGACCTTATTGATGTGGATGGAGTAAAGCTTTTGGGACATCCATTTGCTTACATGGCATGACTCAAAATGGGAAGAAACAGCTGAAAACTTCCATTAATAACCAGAACATGGAATGTACAAAGTATGAATCTAGGAAAATTGGAAGTTGTCAAAAATGAAATGGACCGCACAAGGATCAATATCCTATATTAATATTAGTGAGCTCCAATAGACTGGTTTTGGTCATTTTGAACCAGACAACCATATGATCTACTATGCTGGGAATGACAAATTGAAGAAGAATGGTATGGCATTCATCGTCACAAAGTAAAGTTCAAGATCTATCTTGAAGTACAATACCATCAGTGATAAGATAATATCCATACGCCTACAAGAAAGACCAGTTAATACTACTATTATTCAA
>NW_006922066.1:2245797-2246721 GCF_000298275.1 Orycteropus afer afer
TTGAGTTATGGTGTTGGCAAAGAATTCTGAAAGTTCCCTGGACTGCCTGAAGAACTAACAGATCTGTCCTGGAAAAAGTACAGCTGAAATGTCCCTTGGAAGCGAGAATGGCCAGGCTTCATCTCACCTACTTTGGTCATGTTGTCAGAAGTGACCATTCTCTGGAGAAGGATATCATGCTTGGTAGAGTGGAGGATCAGCCAAAAAAGGCGAAGTCCCTCAACAAGATTGATTGACACAATAGCTGCCACAAAGGGCTTTGGTATGGCAAGGATTGTGAGGCTGGTGCAGGACCGGGCAGTTTTTTTCTGTGATACACAGGGTCACTTAGAGTTGGAGCCTTCTTGACAGCACTTAACAACAACAACAACAACAATGCCTTGCAAAAGGAGCTCTGGTGGTGCAGTGCCTAAGGCACTTGCCTGCTAACCAAAGGTTGGTGGTTCAAACCCACCAGCCACTCTGAAGAAGGAAGACTGGGCAATCTACTTCCATAAAGATTTATCTCCTTGGAAACCCAACAGGGATCACTAAAATTTGGAATCCACTTGATGGACTAGAGGGCAGGGCATTTCATATGGTGTTTTGAATGCTTTGCAAAGGAACCCTGGTGGCACAGTCGTTAAGCACTTAGCTGCTAACTGAAAGGTGAGGAGTTCAAACTCACCAGCAGCTTGATGAGAGAAAAGCAGTCTGCTTTTGTAATGCTTACAGTCTTGGAAACTCAGTAACGCAATTCTACTCTGCTCTACAGAGTTGCTATGAGTCAACTCAACCATAACAGGTTTGGTTTTAGTTTAATGTCATTCAAAGAAATTTTAATGTAGTAACTTCAGAAGTAACTGAACCATTTTATGCAAGAGAACAGCAGAAAGTCACTCTAGTGACAATGTGGAAGATGAATTGAGAAGGTTGGTATGGCAA
>NW_006922066.1:2257890-2258549 GCF_000298275.1 Orycteropus afer afer
GTTTGAACCACCAGCCTTCTAGTTAGCAGTCACATGCCTTAGGCACTATGCCACCAGAGCTCCCAAGTGAGGAGTAGCTGTATATATTTATATATACTTTGTAACATAAATGCAAATCTATATATTACATATAAATACATGATAGATAAAATATATATTAAATTTAGTATCTAGATAATTATCTTTAAGAAAATTTCAAATTCTTCATGATTGTCATTTGAAAAATTGTGAAGTTAATCATACAAGATAAGTTGAATTAAAGTGTTTAACTACTTTGTTGTTAGGTGCCAATGAGTAAGTTCCAACTCACAGAGCTCCTATGCACAACAAAATGAAACAAAGCCTGGTCTTGCACCGTCCTCAACAGTGAGCCACTGTTGTAGCTACTGGGTCAGCCCACCTCACTGAGAGTTTCCCTTTTTTTCTCTGATGCTCTACTTTACCAAACATGACATCCTTCTCCAGGGACCAAGCCTTGTTGATAACATGTCCAAGGAACATGAAACCAAATCTCTCCATTCTTACTTCTAAGGAGTATTCTAGCTGTACTTCTTATAAGACTGTTTTGTTCATTCTTCTGGCAGTCCATGGTATATTTAATATTCTTTGCCAACACCATAATTCCAATGCATCAAATTTTCCTTTTGTTTTTTTTTTTT
>NW_006922066.1:2259134-2260538 GCF_000298275.1 Orycteropus afer afer
ACCTTACTCTTCAAAGTAGCATCCAAGCTTTTGAGCATTTTAATGAGGTCTTTTGTTGCAGTGTTACCCAATGTAATATGTCATTTGATTTCTTGACTGCTGCTTTGATGGGCATTAATTGTAGATCCAAATAAAATGAAATTTTTGACAACTTCAATCTTTTCTCCACTTATTATATTTCTTATTAGTCCTGTTGTAAGGATTTTTTTTTTTTTTAATGTGGAGATGTAATCCTGACTGAATGCTGTAGTCTTTTATCTTCATCAGTAAGTGCTTCTGATTCTCTTTGCATTTAGTAACTAGATTGTTATTGAGTCTTCCTCCAATCCTGATGCTGCATTATTTGTATATAGTTCAGCTTCTTGGAAAGTGTGGGTTTGTTGTTGTTGTTGTTGTTTTATACAGATTGAATAAGTATGGTGAAAAGATACAGCCCTGACACACACTTTTCCTGATTTTAAACTGTCCAATGTCACCTTGTTCTGTTTGAATGACTGATTTTTGGTCTATGTACAGGTTCCTCATGACCATGATTAAGTGTTCTGGAATTCCCATTCCATAGTTCATTATGTTATCCATAATTTGTTATGAGCCACACTATAAAATGCTTTGTATAGTCGATAAAACACAGGTAAACATCTTTCTGGTAATTTCTGCTTTCAACCAGGATCCCTCCGACATCAGCAATGATATCCCTTGTTCCACATCCTCTTCTGAATTTGGCTTGGATTTCTGGCAGTTTCTGTCACAGGACTACTGTAATCATTTTTTTAATTATCTTCAGCAAAATTTTACTTGAACGTGTTATTCATGATATCAACATGATATTTAAACTACTTAGATTAATTTAGTAAAGTTATAAAGGAATATATAATCTTTTCTCACTTTCCTTATTTAAGACACTCTAATAAAAAGTTTTTAGCCATTTAAACTTTTGCCAAGAAAAGCAAAAGCAAAATTAATTGATGTGCATTCACACTGCTCTAATTTGTTTAGTCAAATTTGCATCTGTAGCAGGGACTGAGTACAGCTGATAATCACGATTCCAACAATTTCAAGTCTAATGTAATTATCTCATAAACAATGAATTTGATCCTTAGACTGTACATTGTTTCACCTCATATTCATTATACTTAGATTATGTCCATCTGCTTACAAAACTGTTAGAGGGTTAAACTGAAGAGTAAAAATGATTAACATCAACTTTTTTCTTCTTTATAGACAGCATGGTAAAATAGTGATAATGATAATAGCAAGGAAGCCAAATCAAAGGAGAGAAAAAATATGACCCTTGGATTATGTGTGCAAAAACAATTAAACTCTCCTAGGCACACATCTTTGAGATTAATACTATTTTTATTTGAAAAAATAGGTCAATTTCTTAAATTAAGGAAAGAACATGTT
>NW_006922066.1:2260993-2266274 GCF_000298275.1 Orycteropus afer afer
GTAGCATAGTGCCTAAGGCACTTGACTGCTAACCAGAAGGCTGGTAGTTCAAACCCACCAGCCACTCCTCAGAAGGAAGATGGGGCAATCTGCTTCCGTAGTGATACTGCCTCAGAAACCCAAGGAGGGGTCTCTATGAGTCGGGTCCGACTCAACGGCACATAACAACAACAACAACATGGGATACAATCAGTCTTTTTAGAGGTTATCAATGTACTAGTGAAAGACATTAAAAAGCTGAGGAAAAGTAATTACAAACTGCAAAAAGAGCATGGAAGTGGCATCCCCTGACCTCCTCCAACATCATGAGGGAGCTCACCATCAGCAGCCTGAAGCTTATTCCTTTGAGGCCAGACATGCCACCACTCTCTAGCCTTTTTACCAATTCTGACATTAGCTGTCCCTCCCACAGCACTCTACTTCTCTGCTGGGTTTGATAATTCACTACAATTGCCACACAGAACTCACAGACAATATTTATTGTTACAGGGTTTATTAGAGAAGTAATAGGTTACAATTCAGGTTCAGGAATGCACAGGATACAATTCTTTGATCAGGACAGTCTCCCCTCTGCTATGCCTCTCTGGCCCTTGGCCTCTTGGCCTGGCCTCTGCCCTGCACAGGCAAGTGTTACAAAGCACTTATACCTCTGCTGATAGGTATACCTACATGCACCCCACTCTGCCAGCAAGCTTACTGACCTAAAGTATTCAGCTTTCTTACTCCATGGGTCAGCAAGCCTGCAGCTCTGTCTTATGCCTCTTGGTTCTGCTACTGCCGTCTCTCAGCCAGTCATCTCAGGTGGTTGTCCCTGCTGTCTCACTGTCAAGGAGGTCCAGCACAGAGATCTCAGGTCCAAGGATGTGCTCCACTCCACCTCCAGGTCTTCTTTCTTGATGACACTGAGATACCACTTTCTGCCTCTAGGAGGGTTCAGTTTAAGCCTAGCAGAATGACAAAACTAACCAATTCCCTCATTAGAGTTCCATACACCTTATTTGCATCATCCCACCCATTCATCTGGTTGGAATCACTGAGACCATGGCTAGACAAGCCATACAAAGTAATTCACTGCACCAAACAACTTAAGGTAAAGTGTGTAATTAAGTGTCTTTGGCAGCATATAAAGAAAATTTCATGTCAACTCTGGTAGCATAGTGGCTAAGACACTTGCCTGCTAACCAGACGGCTGGCGGGTCAAACCCACCAGCCACTCCTCGGAAGGAAGTTTGGGCAATCCTACTTCCGTAGTGATACTGCCTCAGAAACCCAAGGAGGGGTCGCTATGAGTCGGGTTTGACTCGACGGCACATAACAACAACAACAACAACAGTTGAAACTCAAAAAATGAGGACTAGGCCCAAAACTTAATTATACTGATCACAGAGTTCCAAAAAAAAGTTGGTTTCTCAACCCCAGCAAGTATTATGTACTAAGGTCAGGACCATGAGTGAATAGTGGAATGTTGAAACTTGAGATTGTGATATTAAATCTCAGGACATAAAGGGTTATCACGGTCCCTGTTATAGTGAGGAAATACAAGAAAGGCATATAAAGTGAAATTTTGTCCCAAATCTGGTTCACAGTGGCTGCATTGGTTCCACAGACTCACCTCATGATAATGTTAATTATTTCCATGATCCCTAAATGTATAATTGGAATGAATGTACATGGTAGTCAGCAGAATCCTCATGTTGATGTATTAGACTGTGTGCTAATAGCTATCATAATAATGAAGATCAAGAAGAAACTTTTGAAATCACTCCCTCTCTGAATTTCTCCATCTCTGAGTCAGATAATAAATCAGAAACAATATCATATCTCAGGTAGAATGGCAGAGATTAGTGCTTCCAACAAAGATCTGTAAGATACAAGAGTAGTGATTCTCAACATATCCTGATTCAATTCGTCAGTTTGGTCTATAATAAAACCAAGTGGATTCTGGAAGATGGAGGTTAATTTTTACAAACTCTACCAAAAAGTAGCCCTAATGAGAGCTGCTATGTCAAGTGTGGTATTTTTGCTAGATTAAATGGGCCCAGGTACATGGCATGTAGCCTTTGATATGACAGATGCATTTATGCATTATTTTCTATCTTTATTACTTTGATGTCACTTTGATGACTAAAGTGTGTCTGACCCAAGCCATGATCTTTTCAATCACTTCCTAAGCATGAAAAAGCTATACAATGAAAAAGGAAGACAGAAGAATTAATTTGGACTGTGGTGGTGGCAAGAAATATCATATATACTGTGGAGTATCAGAAGAAAGAACAAATCAGCCTTAAGAGAAATACAAACAGAATGCTTCTTAGAAGCAAGGATGGTAAGACTTCATCTTATTACTATGGATACATCATCAGGAAAGACCAATTGCTAGAAAAAGAGATCATAGTTGGCAAAGTGCATGGTCAGCAAAAACAAGGGAATACCTCAGTGAGATAGACTGACGCAGGACCAGGCAATGTTTTCTTCTGCTCTACATAAGGTAGCTATGACTCAAAGACAACTTGATGGCATCTAACAACAGCAACATAACAAAGAGACCAGAAACAGTTTTCATTCATTGGGATACACAATAGTGTATTTACAGTCTTGTTCCAGGGCTTTGATAACTCTTCCTCCATTTCTTGTATATAATATAATATGAAAGAACCTGGCTCTTCTAATCTTCTAGATACAGCACAGAACATCACTCTGCTCCACTATATCATGTTAATAAAATAAGACAGGCAAGAAATGGTCAGCAGTTTGGAGATTTGGTAAGATATATGCAATCCAGAGTGTGAGAGATGAAACTTACAAATATTCAAGGACCAGTCACTGATATTCTTAAGTCTTCAATGGTATAAGCATGTCAGGGCAACCTTCCAAAGCAAGGGACAGATTATTGCATTGTACACCTTGCACCATGATGAAGAAAACTAAATGTCTGATAGGTCTCTTTCACTCTGGAAGCATATTTAACACTTAAGAGTGTGCTTCTGTCCATTTGCTCAGTGACATAGAAGGTTGCCAACATTGAGCAGGTCCCTGTTAGGAAAGCATGCTGATGCAGGTCTTGGCTGTAGTGCACACAAACCTGACTCTTGAGGCATTTTGCCAGCAAGTCTCATGGAATTATAAGTTTATGTTGGAGAAAAATTGCCTCGTAGAGTGTATAGCAGATCATAGTAGGAAGATCACAATATAGACCTTTGGAGTTCTAGAGCAAGATCACATCATCTGCAGCAAGAATCATAAATGTTTGAAAAACTCCTGATGTGTCAGTGGTTGCAGGTAGAGACAAAGCATCTGATTTGGGGAATCATGCAATTAAATTATACAATCAGTATGTATCATGTCCATACACGTCCATTTGTTCAGTATGTATCAAATGACCATATTATCTACAATTATTGGTTATCCACCATTTAGGTCAAACTTATGACTGCATTGGAGAACTATTATAATCAACACATAATGGAGGGAAAAAGGTTGGGCTTGATTCACAGATGAGTAGGTCTGTATGAGAATGCATGTCAAAATGGATTTTTCTGGAATGCTCCTAAAAGACAGTCATGAGAGAAAATATTCACAATGGTAAAGCTGCAGAGCATGAACTTGGTCATCCACTTTGAGCATGAATAGAAGTAGATTTAATTAAAAATACATGTATGGATGGACTCAACAACAGTTGAAGATGGCTTTTTTCTGGTTGGCCAGAGACATAAGATGAGAAAGATTAAAAGTTCAAGGACAAGGCAATCTGGAAAGAGGAATATGGATGGAATGTGAAAATCTTTTTTATATCACATTAATGCCCACCAGAACATCCACCACAGAAGAATGCCTAGCAGAACATCTAAAGCACAAGTACACAGAATGAGCCTGCCAGTGAAATTCAGCCACCCTATACTATCAGCCACCCCAGTGCTGGCACAAAAAGCACATTAATAGAATAATCATGGTAGAAGGGATGATAGCCCACTGCCTAGTTTGTTGTAACAGCCACATCATAAGAAGTCCATGACAATCAGGACTCCAAATTTCTCAAGGATAAGAGTCTAGGTGGACTCATCAGATATGCCATTTAAATAACCAGAGGTGCTACCAAGTGAGGAGAATCTAGAATGGATAATAAAGGAAGGGATTACGATATCAGTGTATTCCTAAAATTGGCTGCAACAGAGACATATGTAGTTTGTCCTACTAACTTTTTTCTCATGTTTCCTTAACATCTTGAGGAGCTATTTCCAGATGGGAAATTATATTATATACAGGAGGTGCATGTAGTAGATGTTGGGGTATACTGTCCAATTTCCCCCTTCAGAGCTCAATCATTCACTTCCTCAGTACCAAGAAAATTGGCATTACTAGGTCATATCTGAGTCACTGTCCATGAATTCCCAGTAGCTGAAGGGGGCTGCGTCTCTCCAGGATTAGCTTACATCCAATGACTTGTCAAAACATTGGTTGAAAGAACTTACTTTTCTTACTTCTTACCTCAAACTCTGAAGGCTATCCTAGATCTCCATGGGATCAGCTGAGTCCTCTCTTGTAACCGCATCACACATTTCTACTCAACTCTGCTCCCCTCACTCCCTTAAAAGGTGTTATTCCTAAGAGCACTTCAAAATAAATTGCCTGCATATAAATGTCTCAGGGCCTATTGCCTATTGAACTCCAGCTATGATATACCACTATGTGAAAGGATGCTGATATTTTTAAAAATTAGTATTAAATATTGAGAAAGATAGTTATATATCTTTTTAAATGGTACACTGTTCAAGAACTTGGTATTTGCGTTGATTGATTTGTGATATTCACAAATAATCAGATAAAAGCCATGAAGTTGGATGGAAAAAATACTACATCTTTATGTTCATTACCTTTTAACTGATATTTAATATTTATTTGAATTCTGAATTAAGTAAGAAATCATCATGTGTGATTAATATAAAATAATTTTCTAAGGTATTTTACTTTAAAGAAAAGTCTTAATGCTGTAAGAAGAAACCTAGACAGTAAAGATGAAAATATCAATCGTCTCTGGAGTCTCCAATGTAGTTTTAAGGACAAATAGTCCATTTACACAAGCTTGGAAAATATTCTGAAAGAAGACAGATATTCCACTCATAATTAGTGAAGAAAAGCACTCATTTTTCTTTCCTTATGGTTTTTTGTTTGACTTCTGTTTGTTTATATAAGTCCTCAGGTTAGAGTTTATCATAGAAGAAGTAAGCTGTTCATCAAAAATGAAGTATAATCTGTACTTTGTAGGGCACAGCTCTCTGTGTTA
>NW_006922066.1:2266559-2268816 GCF_000298275.1 Orycteropus afer afer
TACAAAATTTGCATAACTGAATATTAAAATAAGCAACTTTAACAGTGAAAGAAATAAAATAAATGACTTTCTTAAGAATTTTTTAATATCTGGAGATGACACATACTTTGAAATGGATCATTTTTTACGGACCTCTTCTGAAAGAACAGCGCATATGCATGGATAATTGCATTTGATTTGATTCACATTTCCTCTAAAGCATGGTCCCTTAGGAAGGCCATGGCTCCTAGGTTATGAACCCCCATTCTTAAATGGCATAGATATACTATCAGCCACCAACTTTCAGTCAAAAATGGTAAAAACTGACAAAAAATAATTACATTGCATGATAAAATAATGGTAATATAATTAGCTTTACCAACATCTTCACCACCCCACTCACTCATTCACTGAAATAGTGGTCAGCCTCTCCCCTTGTTTCCTTCGTTCTATCACTCTCCTGTACTAGCCACCAACTGGCCCTCTGACACACTCTCCACCAGAGGAGACTGTGCCTTGACTCTTTTCTCGCCTTCCATGAGTGGCCTCCTCTTGCTTCCTATCCACCACAACGTCCTGCCTTCTGTAAATCTCAGTACTTCTTCCTTTCTTCTTCCCCAGCAACTGGATACGCAAATTCAGTGTTCAATTGGGAAAGACCTTACATTTTTAATACAAACATAGTTTAAATGCTTAAGGTAGACTTGTTTTTTCATCAAATTTCTCTCTTTCTATTCTTTAAGGCTTTCAAAATGCATGATATTATACATTGTTTTGTATTGTCCACTGAAGTAGATATATCCCAACCTATTCTTCAATCTTTGATTTACCCTTATCTGATAGTCTTTCTTTCTTCATTTTATCCATGTCCACTCTTTGTGAAATAATTCTTCTATTTTTTCCTGACTTCGACCCATAATGATAACAAATTTGGCTTGAATTAACTGCTTTGGCTGTTTTCTACTCTGGACATCTTAGCCACTGTAAATCTAGGACTGTCTTTTTAGCCATAATTCTAGTTAAATCAGAGATAATGCCCATGTGGAGTGTCCAGAGACCCAGAAGGATATTTAACTATTATTTTTTGGCCATCTGGTAGTCTTGAAATATTACTTACACATAAAATATTTTCTTCAAGTATGATTTTTCTTATTACGCCAACACAACCAACCCCTTTATTAATTTAGCATTGCTCTTGAGACAAACACAAAGTCTTAGTCTCCTACAGTTGCCAATATATATATATATATATATATATACCATGAATGAGCAGCTTAGAATTCCCAATCATAGTACTGGCCATGTTGATTTCTTCTGAGGTTCTGAGAAAAGAATTTTTATACATCTCTCCTAGCTTCTAGTGGCTGATGGCAATCCTTGGAATTCCTTCAATATTTGTGTATGTATTATCACTTAGATTATTCCTCCTAAATGACTCTGTCTCCATATCTCAAAACCACAAAAACAAACTCACTGCATGGAGTTGATGCCTACTCATAGCAGCCCCCACTGGGTTTCCAAGGCTGTAAATCTTTATGGAAGCAGCCTGCCCCATCTTTCTTCTGTGGATTAGATGATGACCTTAAACCACAGACCTTTCGGTTAGCAGCCAAATACCTTAACTACCACCAGAGCTCCTTTCTTCATGTCTATTCTCCCCTTTTATAAAACACCACACAAGAGGGATATAGGTACCAATAGTACTGCTGTATAACTTAATAACTTACCTCAACATCTTCAGAGAAAGATTTTATTCCCTAACAAGGTCCTATGCAGAGAGATAGTGGTTAGGACTTTAATCTATCTTTTCTTATCAATCCATAACACATATATTCTTAATTTAACTTAAAAGACGTTTAATGATCTGTTTCTTCCTCCTCTAATCACCTTATCTCTCTCCAGCATCTCAAACTGCACTCTATTCACCTCACTAATCCAGTTGCATGAACTTGTCTCAATTATCAAATATACCACATAGGCCCTGCCAAGGGGCTGTATACTGTTAAAGGTTTCTCCCATCAAAAAATTTTAGACAAATTTCAAGTTTAATATTAACAGTGAAATTTATGTATGTGTGTGTATGTATGTATATATACAGAGAGAGCATGAGAGCTCTGGTGGAGTAGTAGATAAGGCATTTGGTTGCTAGTAAGATCAGTGATTCAAACTTACCAGGCACTCCACTGAAGGAAGATGGGGTGATCTAATTCTATAAAGATTTACAGCCTCAAAAACCCAAAGGTCACTATGAGTTGAAATTAATTTGATGGCAATGAAT
>NW_006922066.1:2268916-2271075 GCF_000298275.1 Orycteropus afer afer
AATGTCATCTCACTTCTTATAGACAAAGCAAATATCCATTTCTTACCATTGAATCACGTGAACCTAGGTACATGTCAGGAAGTGGAGACCTTTGGAAGTCCTCATTGCAAAATAAGTTGTGGAAGCTTTGAGATTTTAAAGAATGTTTTGCTTCATTTCTTTTGGTCAGATGTCTATATATCTTTGTTTGAGGTCGAGCTAGGCCTTTCAGTATCACATAAAATCCTTCAGTTCCCACCACTGAAACAAAACCAAAAAGATATAGTGCAGACTTTATTTCCCAGGTTGTTTGATATAGATGTGATTAATACACATACAACACTTGCCTTACTTTTACCAGATTCCTTTTGTTTAATACAGTGACTATGACTTTAATGTAGCACTTAAAAGACAATTACAAATAGGTTCCAGTGGTGGAATAGGCAGAAATGCTACACAGACCCTCTTCTACAAAGAAAAAACAAACCAAACCAAACTCAATGCTGTGGAGTCAGACCTGACTCATAGTGACCCCTCCTTGGGTTTCCAAGGGAAGGGTTACTCTAGGGAAGTGGAATGTTCTCTCTTCCTTCAGAGGAGTAGCTGCTAGGTTTGAACCTATAGGCTTTGTGTTAGCAGTCAGATGATTTGGGCACTCTGCTACCCAAGCTCCTAACACAGATACAGAAGATAAATTTGGAGCCCTGAGCTTTGAAGGGAAGGATACAGAAGTGGACTAAACTCCAACAAGTAGAAGAATTTGCATGAAAACACCAAAAAAGGAGACATATGGAGCTGTGGTCTGGCGATCCTGACAACACAGACAGCTTGGATATTGCCAAGCAATGTTAGGACCTGAAAATTAACCTAAAAATCAGCCCTGCTAGCCAGGGACTGCACAGAGGCTTGCAGTGGTAGTTGGTGAATAAAAGGGGAACCAGCAAAGAGGAAGGCAGACAGAGCTGTGGACTTTTGCCTGTCCAGAAGGCACAGCCATTTTGAATGTTTACGAGTGGTTGGACAATTTTGGATATTTAAACAACAGCATTCTCCCACATTCCAGGGACTTAAGAATAGGCTCCACTTGCCAGGAACCACAAGGACATTCCAGATGCCAATGATTAGAAAGGTGCAACATTTCCCTTGTCTTTCTTATACCTCACATCCTCTTGGTGAACAGAGGTGCAGCCATCCCTCACTCCTACCCACCTTCTAGGCTGGCAGGAATTCCATCGCAGTCTGTGTGCTCAGAAAGAGCCTGGATGCCCTGCCCCATTCTGCCCATATTTTTTGTTTTTCCATTTTTTTCCCTGTTTAAAAATTATATTATTATTATTATTATTTATTCTTCCCTTCCCAGGTTGCAGTTTTCAGCTTTTTCTCTCTTCCCTATTCCTGTTTCCCATGTTTTTCCTTCTTGTAGTTAACCCCATTCCTTGTTTTTCTTTTTTCATTTTTCCCATTTTTTTCTTCATTATTCTCTTACACTACCTTTTTTCTCTTATTATCCTTTTCCCAGATATTGTGTTTTTTTTTTTTTTTCTTTTCTTTTAGTTCTGTTTGGTGATTGTTCTTGTATGTTTATGCAGTGTGTTTTTTGTCCAATTGCTTCTACTTTCCTGATGGTCTTTTGTTATTTTTGTCTAACTGAGTGGGAGACAGCAACTGTCCCCACATGAAGCAACTACACCCACACCTCCTACAGCCCCATTTACTCAGTGAGAGCCACTGCTTCCTTCTCCACCAACAGACCAATGATAAACAACTACCAAGAAGAGCTTGACTCACCCTTAGCTGCTCTTCATGAACAGTTAACAAAGATCTAAATACAACAATGTCAAAATGTATTGGAGACAACAGACCATCATGGTCTACACAAGGACACAAGACAAAGTGGTAGATACAAGGGACAAGGATACAGACCCAGAACACACTCCTGAGGAAGAGGCAGCAATGGAACTGCCTGATAAGGAATTCAAAAGAATTATATTTAGGTATGTTCAAAGGTTTGAGAGACAGATCAAGAAAAACACTGACAAAATTAAGGAAAACACAGACAAAACCCTAGAAAAATTTCAGAAGAAAATACTAGAACAAACTAACAAAATATATGAAACATTAGAAAGGACTCAAAATCTAAAGATAGAAACCCAGAAGATTAATACTAAATTTTCAGAAAC
>NW_006922066.1:2272605-2273722 GCF_000298275.1 Orycteropus afer afer
ACTTTCAATGAAATATAGAACAACTGGAAAGAAATTCCACAAAGATGCAGAAGAGCTGAAAAATAAAATTCACCAACTTGATCTTGCAGACATCTACAGAGCATTTAACCCAACAATAGCACAATATACATTTTTTCCAGTGCACATGGGACCTTCTCCACACTAGACCATATGTCAGTCCATTAAGATAGCCTTAATAAATTTAAAAACATTGAAATACCATAAAGCATCTTCTCAGATCATAATGCTATCAAATTAGAAATCAATAATAGGAAGATCAATGGAAAAAGAGCAAATGCATGAAAAATAAACAACATCTATCTTAAGAAAGACTATGTACGAGAAGAAATAAAAAGTGAAATTAAAAAATTTCTTGAATCTAATGAGAATGAAAAAACAACATATCAAAATCTTTGGGACATGGCAAAAGCAGTGATCAGAGGCCAATTTATAGCAATAAATGCACACATAAAAAAAGAAGAAAGAGCCAATATCAACACTTTAAACCAACATCTCCAACAATTAGAAAAGAACAGCAAGAAAAGCCAACAGTCCCCAGAAAAAAGGAAATAATAAAGATTCAAGCAGAAATCAATGAAACAGAAAATAGAAAGAAAAAAGAAAAAAATCAATAAGGCTAGAAGTTGGTTTTTTGAAAAGATTAATAAAACTGACAAACCACTGGCAAATTTAACAAAAGAAAAGAGGAATAGAATTGAAATAACATGAGTAAGAAATGAAATGAGCCAACTCACAGATGAAGCAACAGAAATAAAAAGGATAATATCAGGATACTATGAAGAGCTGTAGTCCAACAAATTTGAAAATCTGGAAGAAATGGACAGATTTCTAGAAACACATCACTTACCTAAACTAATACAGACTGAGGTGGAAAAGTTGAACAGATCCATAACAAAAGAAGAAATTGAAAAGGTCATTAAAAAAAAAAAAAATTATCAACAAAATGTCCTGGCCCAGACGGTTTCACCAGAGAAGTCTACCAAACATTCAGAGAACAGACAGCAATCATACTCAAACTATTCCAAAACATACAAAGGGATGGAATCTTCCCAAAATCATTTTGTGAAGCAAGCATAACCTTGATACCAAAACCAGG
>NW_006922066.1:2274933-2276168 GCF_000298275.1 Orycteropus afer afer
ACCATGCTTGTGGATAGGAAGATTGAATATTGTGAAAATTTCAATTCTACCCAAAGCAATCTATACATTCAATGCAATCCCAATCCACATCCAATCAACACTCTTTAAGGATATGGAAAAAACAATCACTAATTTTACAGGGAAAGGAAAGAAACCTCAGATAAGAAAAGCACTATTGAAGAAAAAGGACAAAGTAGGAGGTCTCACACTGTCAGGTCTCAAAACCTACTATACAGCCACAGTAGTCAAAACTGCCTGGTATTGGTACAATGACAGACACATAGACCAATGGAATAGAATTGAAAATAGAAACATCCACCTACAGTCAGTGATCTTTGACAAAAGGCCCATCCACCTACAGTCAGCTGATCATTGACAAAAGGCCAAAATCCATTAAATGAGGAAGAGAATGTTTGTTTAATAAATGGTACTAGCAGAACTGGATATCCATTTGCAGAAAAATGAAACAAGATCTGTACCTCACACCATACACAAAAACTAACTCCAGATGAATCAAAGACTCCAATGTGAAACCTAAAAGTATAAGTTCCTCAAGGAAAAACTAGGGGCAAATTTAGGGACCCTAATATATGAAATAAATAGACTACCAAGCATAACCCAAAATACACAAATAGCAGAAGAGAAACTAGATGAATGGGACATTCTCAAAATTAAATTTTTATGTGCTTCCAAAGACTTCTCCAAAAGAATCAAAAGAGAACCTACAGATTTGGAAAAATATTTGACAATGACATATCTGACAAGGGACTTATCTCTAGAAGTTATAGAAAACTCCAACACTTCAACAACAAAAAGACAAATAAACCAATTAAAACATGGGCAGAAGACATGAATAGACACTTCACTAAAGCGGATATTCAGGAGCCAACAAACATAAGAAGAAATGCTCACAATCATTAGCCATTAGAGAGATGCAAATCAAAACAACAATGAGATACCATCTTGTCTCAGTACTAATAGCAAAGTTCAAAAAGACAGAAAATAACAAATGCTGGCAAGGAAGCAGAGAGATTGGGACTCTCATACACTGCTGGTGGTCTAACCACTGTAGAAAGCAGTATGGTGATTCTTTAAAAAGTTGGAATTAGAAATACCATTTGACCCAGCCATTCCATTACTAGATATATATCCTAAAGAGAAGTGAGACCCAGGACAAGAACAGATATATGCATACCCATGTTCATCGCAGCACTGCTTACAATAGCCAAAAGATG
>NW_006922066.1:2278268-2279292 GCF_000298275.1 Orycteropus afer afer
GTCTATATAGGGGGGAGTGTGCCCAACACCATGTATCGAGTTGGCAGACAATGTTTCTACAAGTCTATTTGTATGTTCTGTAAGAATTCCCAGGTATATAGTAGAGCTGACAAGGGGCAAGGTTGTAGTCACTTCTTGGCCACAGCCAGCTACCCACAGGGAGCAAATAGTTGGACCTGTGGGCTCGGTACCATAGTTGCAGGGGACATCAAGTGCAATTGGCATAACATACTACACAAAAACTTTGTTCCATATCCTACTTTGGTGAGTAGCAACTGGCATCTTAAAAGCTTGCAAGCAGCCATCTGGATACAATGATGGGTCTATCCTTGTCTAGAGCAAAGAATAAAGAAAATGAAAGATTCACGGACAAATTAGTCCAAGCAACTGGTATGCCATGTGATCCTCAGCCTATACAACTCTGAGACCAGAAGAACTACATGGTACCTGGCTACCACTGTCAACCACTCGGAGGGGGATCTGTGTAGGAGATCCTGGATAGAGTGGGAGAACAAAACTCAAAATCATTTGGGGAAAAAATAAAAAATGACCAGGTTTGTTGGTCTGCTAGAGCCTTCTGGAACCACTGAGACTATGGCCCCTAGCTGCCCTTCAGGTCTGGAATTGAACTCACTCTTATGGCTTCCTGCCAAGAAAAAAACAGGCATATGAAGTAAATATTTACACTAGGTAAGTACTCCTTGGAGAGAAGAATCATGGGAGAATAGAAGGGCTGTGTAAGCACAGAGAGACAGTTCAGGGGGCAGGAGTGCATGGAAGGATGGACACTGGGAAGAGGTAACTATGGGGAGGAAGTGAGGGAGGAGCTGTTGCATTGTGGTAAATTGTAGTCAATGTCATAAGACAAAATGTATGTGAACTGCTGTATGGAAAGTGAATTTGCTCTTTAAACTTTTACCCAAATCCAATTTTAAAAAAAAGATAATTACAAATAATATGCATATCATGTCTACACACGGAGTACTCTTCTCAGACAATTATATAAATAACCCCCCTCCCTCTT
>NW_006922066.1:2279667-2281324 GCF_000298275.1 Orycteropus afer afer
CTGCCTCGGAAACCCAAGGAGGGGTCGCTATGAGTCGGGGCCGACTCAAGGGCACATAACAACAACAACAACAACAACTATTAAATTAGCTTAGTGCCTAAGGCACTTGACTGTAAACCAGAAGGCTGGAGGTGCAAACCCACCAGCCAGTCCTTGGAAGGAAGGTGGGGCAATCTACTTCCGTAGTGATACCATCTCGGAAACCCAAGGAGGAGTCGCTATGATTCGGGTCTGACCCGAGGGCACACAACAATAACAACTATTAATCTATCTTTCCTCTGGAGATGATCATGACCACTCATAAAACTTAATAAAGGAGATAGTTTGGATAGGGTGAAGGTAGAGGAAAACTGATATTACTAGACAAAAACTCCAAGCTCAATGCTGTTGAGTCAATTTGACTGATAGTGCCCCTCCTTGGTTTGCCAAGGCAGTATCTCTATAGAAATAGATTACCCGATCTGCCTTCTGGTTACCAGTCAAACGCCTTAGCCACTACTCAACCAGAACTCCAGAGCTCCCAGAGTTATTTCCACTAAATTCTCCTATTTCAACTTAGAGCTCCCCACCGACTGTCAACTAACCCCAATTCCTAAAGTTCGACTGTGTGCCCAAACATCTGGCAGGTATCTTCACTCCTGAGCCATTTGAACGCAATGTAAATCAATTCCAAGCCTTCCTACCTCTTTGAAGAAGCAGGACATGGAAAATGAGTGGTGTCTTTCTACATTCATCAGTTGTTTACTTTATTTACAGAATCAGAGCAAGTCATTCAGTTGCTGAGGAGGTTTTTACTTACATAATTCTTTAATTATTTGCTGTAAGTAGCAACTTTACAAATTGATTTTCAAGGACAGTTGTGCTTCTTCTATGCCCTAAAAGATACCAATTGCTTGCTTTCTCTGTTTTTTTTTGTTTGTTTGTTTGTTTTGTTTTGTTTTGTTATTCACATTTGTTTTCTGTTTCTTAAATCGAGTGCTTATTCACAGTACTCTCTTGATCACTACCCATTCATTGGGACTAAAAGAATCAAAAAAAGAGAGAGAGAGATTTTTAAAGTCTGATTTAAAGTGAGAGCTGGTTTTGCTTGGCTGTCATAGATTGAAATAGATCCTTTTCTAGGTTGCATATTATTGCTTCTTATTGTGATCTAATCTATATGATTATAAGACTGCAGACATTGTTTTTTAATAGTTTTTAAGTGAACTGTATGAGCACTACATGGTAGTGAGTACACTATAAAGATAAAAGATAATAAAATTTTGTAAGACTAGTAACAGTGTTTCAACAAATTATGTAGGAGAAAAAAGAAAGAGGAAAAGGTATATTCTGACATACACATTTATTTTCTATTCTTCTATAGCATTAACTGGCACTTTTTAGCAAATGAAAAATGCAAAAAGATAAGCAGTGTGTAAAATAATTTTTATTGCAGGGACTACAATTTGCCAACCTACCCAATATTATTTCTTCATTCTTTCATTACTAACAAAACCACAATTTTATTGAGTGTTGTATGTGCCAGCTTAAAAATATATTTTCTAGACACTTTGTATGCATGACCATGTGACCCAGTTCCAACTAATAGAATATTGGGAGAATTTTTGTCTTCCTAAGATACACACCACCCCTTCTTCCCTGACTAGGACAGTGATAC
>NW_006922066.1:2281564-2283306 GCF_000298275.1 Orycteropus afer afer
ATTAGCCCTATGTAGAATATAAATTTCAGTAACTATCTCTGAAGAATGACATTTTGTAAGGAAAATGTTTATAGATAAAATAACATGCAGAAATTTAACATCCAAATGCAATACTGTTTGGCTTGAAACACTATGTTCAAATAAGCTAGAAATGATCAAAGAAATATCTTGTGCTTATGGACACATGCCCACTTTAGGACTGACAGTTAATACCATGCATTGACACAGTTGCATTAAACAGAATCTCTGTCCTTGTAGTTTATTTAAATAGCAGCACCTAATATACATGCCATAATTAGAACCTAAGTATAAAATTGGAAGTCACTAACTATAAGTATCATGCTCCAATAAAACAACCTTAATGATAAATAGAACTCTTTCATTTCTGAAGAGGAGATCTTCTTTTTCCTTAGGTCTTTGCCTAGTAACAGTGAATTTCACTAAAATAATCTTTCTTACAATGCACTAATTTTCAATTTTACATAATAGATATATCTATAATATTAAGAAGCTCTTTCAAATAGTTAATTTGAAAAATTTAAGCCATGTGGAAAAATACTTTGGACACAAAATACCTCATCAGTTCTCAAAGTATACTTGTTATATTCTCAAATTAAGCTGTTCTGGTAGCTGCTAAATCTACTTACACATGAAGGTAATGCTCTATTTGTAGTAGAAAAGGTCATAGTTTATTTTAAAAGAGAGTATTCTTCTTGTTATTATTAGTCAAATAATATTTTAAGTGTTTTACTGTATACATCAGTCTTTCTTTTCAAAATAATGTACTACAAATGCACCAAATGATGGTCTAGAGGAAGGAGGCCTAGATTTAATCATAGGTTGTCATTCACTGTATAAACTTAGGAGAGGAACGCATTTATAGACTCAACTTCCTGCTCAAAATTGTCGTGCTAAGTCAATTTACCTTCATACATTTAAAATGTTATTTTTGGTGGCATAGTGCCTAAGACATTCAACTGCTAACCAGAAGGCTGGCAGTTCAAACCCACCAGGCAGTCTTCAGAAGGAAGGTTGGGTGATCTACTTCCCTCATGATATTGCCTCGGAAACCCAAGGAGGGGTCGCTATGAGTCAGATCCGACTCAACGGCAGTGAGGTTGGGTGGTTGGTTGGTTGGTGGCAAATGTAATAAAATTTATGTTGCTGGAATTAATATTAAAGAATTTAAATATATTTTAAATTTCAAAACTAATATACACAACCAAATTATACCAATATTTAAGATCATTGAAAAAGTTATTGGACAAAAATAATTAATAAACTTTTGGAGATTCTGACAAAAAAGGGTTGGTTGTATTTCATTATAATATTTAATATAGTTAACATTAATGCTTAACATCACATAATATATAAAGTAATGTTAACTTGGAAACTTTGTTTTCTTTCTATATCATCATGTATAAGACGTTTTATTTAAACATCTCAGATGAAATTTTGCCTTTAGTTTCTTCATCTCAGATCATTTCTTCTATCATCTAACACAGTTCTCCGAAGACATTATCTTTACTTCTAACTGGCATTAGGTATAGCAGCACATTTTGCACCTTTGAGTAATGAAGTTCCTGGAAATTTTATCGCAAGCTACAAGTACTGTTGTATTTGTATGACATTGACAAGTTTTCTTTTTTTTATAGCTAAGTTTATTTGTAAATTTTATAACATAATTGCCTAATATATTTCTTTAAAAAAAAGTTTTATTTTTCAAAAATTAAAAAAATAAA
>NW_006922066.1:2284181-2285815 GCF_000298275.1 Orycteropus afer afer
TCTATATCTTGGTGCGGACTTGAGATACAGTGTTTCACAAAACTCATTAAATGATAAAATTAAAATATCACTATACATAAATTTTACCTGGAAAAAAAAAATTTAAAACAACTATTAAACTCTAGTAAATGATGAAGAATTTAGGGGTGAATTTACCTGATGCAACGGTATATCAAAAGAATAGAACAAGATGAAAATGTAGTGAAGAAAATATAAATATGTATCAATAATATGATGACAAACATTTTTGAGCCATTTGTCTTTCTTGAGCTTATCATGGTATGTCTGAGACTATTCTAAGCATCTTACATATATTAACCCTTTCTACCCCCTAACAATCCTGTGAGTCGGGTACCATGGTTGCTTCAATTTTATACTTTAGGAAACTGAGAACACTGAAAAGCAAGCAACGTTAGAAAGCCAATAGTGGTAGGGACAGTATTTGAACACAGCCAATCACAACTCAGGATTACTACTATAGTCCATGTGGCATAGTCTGACTGCCTGTCTGTCTCTGTCATACACACATACACACACACTTCTCTCACACACACACATATACACACATACCTATGCTTCTTTCTTTCTCTTTATATTTAATATACTAAAGGATATGGGTTAAGATATCATAAAATAAGACTATATGTGTAACCTAGAAAGACGTGATTTCTTTTTAAGTAAAACACCATATTTCAAAGTAGTTTATATTAATCTAAAAAGTAAAATATCAATACATGTTACATGTGCTTTATGAATGCATGTCATATTAACGTCATATAATAACACCACTTGAAAGAGATGAAGTAGTGTAGTTGTTCATAAGAGAATGAAACACATTGTGAAATGAAACACTTCAAATTATTGATAGTTCACTCAGTACATGTAGACTGGCAGAAGGCAATATCATTAAGTCATCATATTACCTTTATGTTCTTGGACTTGTTATTACCAGCATGCACACTTTTTAGATTAATAAAACAAAAGATGCAATAATTAGAGTTCATGCACTCAAACAGAAAAAAAGAGAGAGAAAGAAATTATGTATAGTGTAATTTAGATGGAACTTAACAAAAAGAACACTTCCAATTATTGACAAAATAATAGTGCTTGATTAGAAATGTAACTATAGACTCATTAAAATATGGGATTTATTTTACAAAAGTGAAAGTACTGAAAGGGGACTAAAAAATTGAACAGTTACCCATATTTCTATAAACTGGAATTTTTAATAAGTGCATTTATTTGGAAACACACACACACTTTCCCTAAAATATAGGTTAATGTTCTTAGAGCTAGGTGAATAACTATTTATTTATTGATCAGCTATTCCTAGAAATAGTGCATTAATGAACAACCTTTTATCTAGATTTCCAAAATGCTGACACATAGCTGATTATGTTCTTCAAATATATTAAACTTACTATAAAGAATAAGAATGGCATGTTGTTATCAGATGCTGTTTATATTATTCTAAAAGACTAATATAAAAAGAGTCAATTTTCAACTCATGGCAACTCTGTGTGACAGAATAGAGCTGCCCTGTATGATTTCCTAGACAATAATCTTTACAGGGGCAGATCACCAGGTCTCTCCCTTGTAAAGCTGTCAGGTGAATTCAAGCTGTCAACATTTTG
>NW_006922067.1:0-1207 GCF_000298275.1 Orycteropus afer afer
TCCTGAAGTACAATGCTGTCAGTAATAGGATAATATCCATATGCCTACAAGAAAACCAGTTAATATGACTATTATTCAAATTTATGCACCAACCACCAAATCCAAAGATGAGGAAATTGAAGATTTTTATCAACCTCTGAAGTTTGAAATTGACCAAATGTGCAATCAAGATGTGTTAATTATCACTAGTGACTGGAATGCAAAAGTTGAGAACAAAAAAGAATCACTAGTAGCTGGAAAATTTGGCCTTATTGACAGAAATAATTCTTGAGATCACAGGATAGAATTTTGCAAGATCAATGACTTATTCATTGCAAATATCTTTTTTCAACAACACAAACAGCAGCTATACATATAGACTTCTCCAGATGGAGTACACAGGAATCATTGACTACACCTATAGCAAGAGGTGATGGAAAAGCTCAATATCTTCAGCCAAAACAAGGCCAGGAACTGATTGTTGAACACACCATCACTTACCCATATGCAAGTTCAACTTGAAGTTGAAGACAATTAAAACAAGTCCACAAGAGCCAAAATGTGACCTGGAATATATCGCTCCTGAATTTAGAGACCATCTAAAGAACAGATTTGATACATTGAAGCCAATCGACTGGAAACTAAAATTGTGGGATGACATCAAGAAAATCATGCATGAAGAAAGTAAGAAATCATTTAAAAGATGAGAAAAGAAGAAAAGACCAAATTGGATGTCCGAAGAGACTCTGAAACTTGCCCTTGAGCAGAGAGTTGCTAAAGCAAAAGGTAAAAATGACAAGACAAAAAAATTGAACAGAAGATTTCAAAGAGCAGCTTGAATAAACAAAGCCAATTATGTTAATGAAACGTCCAAAGACCTGCAGTTAGAAAACCAAAAAGGAAGAACAAACTCATCATTTCTCAAGCTGAAACAACTGAGGAAAAAAAATAAGCCTCGAGTTGCAATATTGAAAGATTCTCTGGGCAAAATAATTGACCGATGCAGGAAACATCAAAAGAAGGAAGGAAGGAAGACAAAGAGTCACTGTACCAAAAGTAACTGGTGGATCGTCCATTTCAGGGGGTGGCATAAGAACCAATGGTACTGAAGGAAGAAGGTGAAGCTGCATGGAAGGAAATGGCAAAGAACAAGGGTCTAGGAATTGACAGGATACCCATTGAGATGTTTCAACAAATGGATGTCCCACTGGAGGCACTCACTTGGTTA
>NW_006922067.1:2777-3301 GCF_000298275.1 Orycteropus afer afer
GTTAGAGAAGCATATTCAATATATGTTTGATTGCCAAAGACCAGTAAGTCATTATTAGGATAAGTACACCAGAATGCTCCTTAGAATGCTCCTTATAGGAACTTGTCAATTTGTTTCTTGTTTCTGTAGTTACAGTTTTCCAGAAGATGAAATAAATGGATTTTTCCACCATGGAGTCTTTTGAGCCTCATTTATTTAATTTTTCACAATTAGAGATTTGAGTTTTATGTATTTGATTGTGTGAAAAGTAATATGTTTATTTCATCACTGAATAGTATTCCATTGGATCACTTAAAAGAGGTCTTTTGCAGCAGATTGGCCCAATGCAATACATCATCTGATGTATTGACTGCTGCTTCTATTGGTGTTCATTGTAGAACCAAGTAATATGAAGTCCTTTATAATTTCAATATTTTCTCCATCCTTCATGAAGCTGTTTATAGGACCAGTTGTGAGGATTTTTGTTCTCTTTATATTGAAGTGTAAGAGATTGTATATTCTTCACAAATTGAAAAACATTTTAA
>NW_006922067.1:4381-6027 GCF_000298275.1 Orycteropus afer afer
GCAGACTGTCAGCTACTCTGATGGGACCAACAGCCTGAATATTTCCAAGAGGTGTGGGGATCTGAAAATTGACCTAAAGATCAGCCCTGATCACCAAGGGCCACAGGGATGACTGTGCTCTGTGCTGGTGGCCTATGACTAGGAAGGGAAACAGCAAGTAGGGAGACAACCTGAGTTGTTGACTTTCCACTGTCTGGAGGGCTCAGTCATTTTGCTTTTTACACATGGCAGCCATTTTGGATATTTAAAGTGACTGAGGGAACAGCCATTTTGAAGTTTTACAAGTGACTGACACCCATATTGGATTTTAAAGTGATAGCATTCTCATTTGGATTCCAGGGACCAAAGAATAAACTCTGTTTTCCAAGGTTGACAGGGACATACAAGAGGCTGGCCATAGGAAAGGAGATATGTGTGAGTGTATAAGTGTTGTCAACTAGTGAATAGAGGAGCACAGCACAGTATCCTACTTGCATAGATAACGTACAAACAAAACAAAGAAAATGAAAAACATGGGCAAGTCACTCCAACATACAACATCCTATTAAATATAAACACAAAAACCTCACAATGCCTTGGAGACAATAGAGCATCACAGTTTACAAAAAGAAGCAAGATAAAGCAAGAGAAACAGGGGACCAGGATACAGACCCAAAACACATGCCTGAGGAAGACACAGCATTAAAACTCCATGATGAGGGATTCAAAAGAATTGCCTTTAGATATCTTCAATGAATTGAGAGACAGATCAAGGAAAACACAGAGAAAGCCATAGAACAATTTCTAATGACAATACAAGAACAACAGGACAAAATAAATGAAAAATTAGAAATGATAGAAAATCTACACACAGAAATCCAGAAGTTTAATACTAATTTTTCAGAAATAGATAAGACATTGAATAGGCAAAGGAGAAGAATTGAATTAGTAGAAGACAATATTAGGGAGATTGAAGACAAATACCTGAACACTTCTTTGGAAAGAGATAAATCAGAAAAAAGATCAAAACAAAATGAAAATGTCTAAGGTTCATGTGGGATGCCATCAAAAGGAAAAACCTAGAACAGGAAGAGAAAAAGAAAACCACTGAGAAAATTGTCCAAGATTTGTTGGTAGAGAACTTCCCTGATATGATGAAAGATGGGAATATATCTATTCAGAAAGTCCAATGAACCCCAAACAGGATAGACCCCAAAAGAAAATCATGTAGACATGTCATCATCAAACTCACCAAAACCAAAGACAAAGAAACAATCATGAAAGAAGCATAGGAAAACCAAAAAGTTAGCTACAAGGGGCAACCAGTAAGACTAAGCTCGGATTTCTTGACAGAAACTATGCAGGCGAGAAGACAATGGAATGGTAAATATAAAACCCTGAAAGAGAAAAATTTCCAACCAAGAATTATGTACCCAGCAAAAATGTCCCTCAAATATGATGATGAAAATAGGACATTTTCAGAAAAGCAGAAATTAAGGGAATTTGTTAACACCAGAATAAACTTACAAGAGATGCTAAAGGGATCCTTTTGGACAGAGAAGCAACAACAGCCAACAACAACTGACCATTAACACACATGATGGTATAACCCAGAAACCAACCCAGCTATGGAAGTATCCAAAGTAAATAAGCCTACAAGATTGTAA
>NW_006922067.1:6612-7563 GCF_000298275.1 Orycteropus afer afer
GTTGGCCACCAGAGAGATGTAAATCAAAACAGCAATGGGATACCGTCTTACCCCAGTACTGATGGCAAGGTTCAATGGGACAGAAAATAACAAAATCTGGTGGGGCTCTGGGGAGATTGGGACTCTCATACACTGCTGGTGGGACTGTGAGGTGATAAAATCACTTTGGAAAGCAGTATGGCAATTCTTAGAAAGCTGGAATTGTAGATGCCATTTGACCCAGCAATCCTGTTATTAGGTATATATCCTAAAAAGGGGGTGAGAGCCAAGATAGGAACAGGTACGTGCACACTCATGTTCATTGCAACACTATTTACAATAGCAAAAAGATGGAAACAACCTACATGCCCATCAGTGGAAGAGTGGATGACCTACTATGGTGCATAGACATAATGGAATGCTATGCAGTGCTAAAATAATGTAGAGTCTGCAAAACATCTCAAAATATGGATGAACTTGGAGGACATTAAGTTAAGTGAAATAAGTCAATCACAGAAGGACAAATATAGCATTAGTTCATTGTTGTGGAGGGTCAAGGAAAGGTTTATATATGGAGTGAAATTTTCTTTGTTGGTTACCAGGATGGGAGGGTAGGGGAGGGAACACTGCAAAAAACAAACAAACAAACAAAAAATGCATTGACCCATTTCACTTTAATGTATTTCACTGTACATAAATTATATTTCAGTAAAATGCATTAAAAAGTAAATAAAGGAGTTCTGGCAAGATGGCGGACTAGGCAGAAGGACTGCACAGACCCTCTTTACCAAAGAAAAGGGGAACCAATTAATACAGACACAGAAGATAATCTTGGACCCCTGAGACTTGAAGGGAAGGATACAAAAGTGGACTAAACCCCAACTAGCAGAAGAATTTCCGTGAAAATACCAAAAAAGGAGACACAAGGAGCTGCGGTCTGTCAGAGACCTGAGCGACCCTGACAGAACAGAT
>NW_006922067.1:12273-14025 GCF_000298275.1 Orycteropus afer afer
TAAAACCAAAATTTGTTCCCAAGCTAGAATTACTCTGCAAACAAGAGAAGAATGAACATGATTTTATTATTAAATATTCATTAAACCAGAAATTAGCATCATTAAATGAAAATATAGGGCATCAAAGGCAATGTGCTAAAGAGATTTCAAAGATAGAAGAAATCTATCCCTTTCTGCACAAAGTAGAGTACCATGAGTCCATGAGTTAAGTGCAGACTTGACTATAGCTGACACCACCACCAACAGACACGTTTTGGTTGATATGTATTTTAAATAATAATTTATTCTCAAATAAGAAGATTTAAAAGCACCATTCACTACCTATCATGATTACTAAAGTTATCTAATAATTGAGTTAGCCACTTGTGTTTGTTAATTGTCTTTATACAAAAGGAAAAGTAAACTTTTCATATAGTTAAGACAAATAATTTTATCATTTTGAGCAGGTCGCATATAGATATTAGGCTCCTACCTTCCCACAGGAACTAAGAGACAGAGGTAGTATCTTTCTTGATGATTGAATTTAAAAAAGATAGCCCTCGGGTCCTTGGGGAAATATATCTGGGTTTTGATATTGGCAACAAGGTTGTTTAGCATTTTAAAAGGATTTATATACATTGCGAAATAGGGAGAGAAACAAAATATGATTATAAGGTTTCTAAAGTAGAGCTCTGAGAGGAAAAAATTCTCTTTCCCTTTTCCATCAGGGAAAATTATTATTATTGTTGTTGTTGTTGGTTTTCCATGAATATTTACCATTATACTCTCAAGACATCATCACAAAGAGAAACACAACCTGAACTAGTCTCTAGTTTTATTTCACCCAGATATAAGGGGCGGGGACACAAATAAAATACTGGGGTAAAAGTAACAAATGAATACAGTTTATGATAGGAAACAAGGCGTTGTAAAGAAAGTATTTATATTTAAGATAATCTTGAAAAAAGAACAATGCTAAAGATAGGAGATTAAGAGATCAAGCAAAAATATGTGAGATCAGAAAATGAGGAGTATATGAAGCAGTGAACAGTGTGTCATTTGAAATGTGTGTGGAGGGTCAGAATGAGTTTCAAATCAATTGTAAGGTGATGAGAGGAAACTGAGCCATACAGTTTGAATTGTTGATTTGTTTATCTATTTGTTTTTGATATTGTTCTTTTAGATGTTGAATGATAACAGCCAAGCTATATATTTCAAGTATGTTTTATAATGAAAATATTCCTCAAGTCAGTAATTGGCAACATTTATTTCTGAGTTTTAACAACATTCCAAGATTGTAATAGTAAGGTCACATAATGAGTATAAAAATGACACTAAACCATACATCCAGATAACTATTTTGTTTTTATTTGTCAGAATTTGGTAGGACTGTGCCATGGCGTTGCATAACCTTAGCTTAAAAATGCTTTCTAAGTCACTCTGATTCTAAGAATCTTTAATAAAATTATACCAAGTACAGATTATTTAAGGATATAATTAAGCCATCAACTATTCCATGAAAGATTGGTGGTTTGAATCCTTGCAGAGGTGTCTTAGAAGAAAAATCTAAGGAGTTTTTCCTCATTCAGAGCAAAGAAGAATGAAAAAATGGAAACAATTAGTCGAAGGGACTAGTAGACCATGTGATCCTCAGCCAATATGATCATGAGACCAGAAGAATTAGATGGTGCCCAGCTACCACTGTGAACAACTCAGAGAGGGATCAGTGCAGGAAATTCTGGACAGAGTGGGAAAACAATGTGGAACAAAACT
>NW_006922067.1:14993-16328 GCF_000298275.1 Orycteropus afer afer
TCTTCAATACCATTGATTCTAGATCATATAACACCTTCTGAAATGGATGAAGATCTACCAGTTCTTTTTGGTACAGTGACTCTATGTATTCCTTCCATCTTCTTTTGATGTTTCCTGCATCATTCAATATTTTGCCCATAGAATCTTTCAATATTGCAACTTGAGGATTAAATATGCTATAAATATTCCTGAAACTTATACAAAATACTTGATTTAAAAAATCAGTTTGAAATTTGGTGAAAAGAATACTTTCATAATTGGAAGGACATCTAGAAAATATTTAATTTATGGAATAAATTAAATAAATAATTTAATTTGTGGAGTAAATAAATAATATATATTTGTTTTTGTTTTTCTTGTGTAAATTATACTTTAATTCATACAAATAAGTCATATAAATATTTGTTTGGAAGTATTGTTGATCAATTGCTTTCTGGTAATTGTATCATGAATCCCGTAAACATCATGCTTATGGAAGCTGATAATGTTTGACAGAACAATGGGTGGTATGTTTTATTTTATTTTATATAGCCACTTTGAAAAGATTCTTGTCTTAGTGATAGTTTTGGATAATCTTGGAATGCAAATGCATACATATGACAATTTCATTTATAATAAGTATTTTTTAAGCAGTTAAAGATCACTTGATTAGTAAGGAAAATTTTGCAGAAATGTGATGTGGATGACATTCATTTTGTTTTTAAGTCAATGAAAAAGTATGGGACACATTATCCAAAAATTCAGAATAAGATCATTTAGAAACACAATAAAGAATCTTGATAATAAAAATCCAAGATTATTATTTGTTATGTATTTGAATTTGTGTCTTTATGTTTGTGTAACTTCCAATCACCAAGCTGACCAAAGAAGAGTCAACTGATGACCAGTGAAGATTATTGTATGAGTCATTTTTATTTTATTACTTAGGGAGATTGTGGTAATATGTTGTTGCATATATTGAATTTCCTTTTTTCATACAAATTTCCTTTTTATTGCTGGCTAAATTTTGTTTGCTGCTTTTTCCTCTCTTTAAAGTGTTTATTTTATGTTACCATTTCTGTTGCTTATTGAATGATTGTCAACCCACAGGTCAGTTTAATGTGTCCATAGAGCACAGAATATTCTGCTAGAAAACATTTTGGAGAAATCCTGCTTGCTATTTACATTGGCACTTGTAGTTTACAGTATAATCAAAATGAATCAATACAATGTTCTTCTAGTAAGCAGAAGATCTAATTTTGCCAGAAATAGTCAGTCAATTCCTGAAGGCAGGAATTGCTTGTGTTCAGTAATGTTGTTGAATTTGGAAATGACAGCAGGGATTTCTTTTTCTTT
>NW_006922067.1:17228-18763 GCF_000298275.1 Orycteropus afer afer
TTGAACTGCCAGCCTTCTGGTTAGTAGTCAAGTGCCTTAAGCACTATGCTACCAGAGCTCCTACAAACCCACAATTTAGAATGAAGAAAGTACACTTTATTTATTCACTTATGTATCTTTCCCAAACTGTCTGATTATATGGAAGATATACATAGCGTATACTAAAATTCCACTGTTCTCTAAATCATTATCTTTTAATTCCTGGTAAAGAAATATAACCAAGTTAACCAGTTAATAAGTTGCTGAGCCAGAATTTCAATTCAGGCTTTCTAATCTCATGGCCTTCTTACTTGAATACTTTGCAATTTCTGAGACCCACCTAATCAGAGATCCTGGAGGTGGGGAGGTAGGGGGATGAGGTCAGAGTGTTTAATTCTGTATTGACCTGGAAGAATTCTCAGAAATAGCATTCATACTTAGGAACAAAAAAAAAAAGAAAAAAAGAAAAAAAAAACCTCACTACTCTTGAGTGGAAACCAACTTGTAGTGACCCCTCCTTGCATTTCCCAAGTGGTATCTCTACCCAAGTAGATTGCCCAATCTTCCTTCCATGTTCTTAGGAAAGAAAAACATTATCTCTCTAAAGTGAGGTGGGAAGAGATAGTAGAGATATTATGGGCTGATAAATTAACATGAAGAGAGAGATAATAGTTCATATTGTATTAGGAAAAAAGTGTACAATTCAGACATGTTTTGAACAGTGTTTTGGCATCCAATGTTAAAGAATTTTTTTTTTTTGATAGTACAACTTATTTTACTATAAGTTTATATAATTAAAATAATCCCGATAATCTCTGAATGGCTATAATCAAAGTATTTTTTTTAATTGTGGTAAACATTAAAAAAAAAAAAATTCCCATTGAGTCTACCCTAACACCTGGCACCCTTGGGCTCCTGGAATCCCCATGAATGTCAAAATGGAACTGGGCTCTACAGTGCTTTCAATGGCTGATTTTGCAGTAAGACATCACCAGGTCTTTCTTCAAAGCACCGCTGGGTGAACTCAAACCTCCAAGTTTTCTGATCATAGCTGAGTGCATTAACTATTTGTACCTCACAGAGACTCCATGGTAAATATACATAGCAAAATATTTGCCATTTTCAACCTTTATTTACATGTAACATTCAGTGACATTGATTATGTTCAGTGTGCTATGCAAGCTCACCACCATATGTTTTCAAGTTTATAGGATGAAGTTTACATTTTATCATATAGAATCTAAAAAAGGATCTAGTGAATGAACAGAGACTATCAATCATAGTTAAATACATAAATATATATGTTACATATAAGGGATAATATTAATTCATCCATATCTGTACCTCAATCTTTAATATATATGCAGTCATGTTTGCCCCATAAAATTTCACTTACATTTGACTTGAGCATTTGCATGAATTTGGAGTCTGAATTCTGAAAGACAAGTGTTAAGAGACTGGTTAGGAGACTTCATATCCATCAGTT
Source organism: Orycteropus afer afer (assembly GCF_000298275.1). Lineage (NCBI taxonomy): Eukaryota > Metazoa > Chordata > Mammalia > Tubulidentata > Orycteropodidae > Orycteropus > Orycteropus afer. Next base: position 18,694 of record NW_006922067.1, read on the forward strand.
TACCCTCATTTTCCCCACACACATTTGTTTATATAGAATAAATACATAGCCTATGCTTAAGTACTGTTAT
>NW_006922067.1:19413-22081 GCF_000298275.1 Orycteropus afer afer
CATCCCTGACTCATAGCCACTTCATGTACAGCAGAAGGAAACACTGCCCGATCCTCTGGCAGCCCCACTATCTTTGCTATACCTGAGCCTATTGTTGCAGCTACTCTATCAATCCATCTCATTGAGAACCTTCCCCTTTTTTTTGTACCTCCACTTTGCCAAGCACGACATCCTTCTCCAGTGAATTTTCCCTTCTCACAACATGACCAAAGTAGCTGAGACGAAGTCTGGTCATTCTTGCTTCCTAGGGGCTGCACTTCTTCCAGGACAGATTTGTTAGTTCTTTTAGCAGTCCATGGTACTTACAGCATTCTTCACCAACACCACAACTCAAAAGCACTGATTCTTTTTTGGTCTTCCCTCTTCATTGTCCAGCTCTCACATGCATATGAATCAATTGAAAATGCCATGGTTTGTGTCAAGTGCACCTTATTCTTCAAGGAAACATCTTTGCTCTTTGGCACTTGAAAAAGGTCCTTTGCAGCAGATTTGCCCAATGCTATATGGCATATGGCATCTGATATCTGCTTCCATTGGTGGTGATTATAGAACCAAGTAATATGAATTGTTTGGCAACTTCAATTTTTTCTCCATTTATAATGATGCTGCTTATTGGTCACATTGTGAGGATTTTTGTTTGCTCCATATTGAGGTGAAATCCAAACTTCAGAAAGTAGTCTTCAAACTTCCTCAGCAAGTGTTTCAAGTCATCCTCACTTTCAGGAGGCAAAGTTGTTTTGTCTACATAATGCAGGTTGTTAATGAGTCTTCCTCCAAACATGATGTCATGTTTTTCTTCATATAGCCCACCTTCTCCAAATAGTTGCTCAGCATACAGATTGTATTGTTGTTGTTGTTCTTGTTGTTTGCCATTAAGTCAGACCGAACTTATAGCGACCCCTCCTTGGGTTTCCAAGGCAGTATCACTACAGAAGTAGATTGTCCAGTCTTCCTTCTGAGGAGTGGCTGGTGGGTTTGAACCGCCAGCCTTCTGGTTAGCAGTCAAGTGCCTTAGGCACTATGCTACCAGAGCTCCACAGATTGTATAAATATGGTGAAAGGATAAAATCCTTATGCACTCCCTTCTTAATTTTAAACTATGCAGTGTCCCCTTGTTCTGTTCAAAATGACAGCCTCCTAGTTTATGTATATGTCCCTCATGAGCACAATTAAGTGTTCTGGAATTCCCATTCTTCTCAATGTCATCCATAATTTGTTATGATCCACACAATCGAATGCCTTTGCATACTCAGTAAAACACACAAGTAAACATCTTTCTGGTATTCTTTGCTTTCAGCCAAGATCTATGTGACATCAGCAATAATTTACCTCATTCCATCTCTTCTTCTGAATCCAGCTTGCATTTCTGTAAGTTCTCTGTCGATATACTACAGTAATCATTTTTGAATTATCTTCAGTAAGATTGTACCTGCATGCAATATTAATGATATTGTTGAATAATTTCCACATTCTGTGGGATCACCTTTCTTTTGACTGGGTACAAATATAGATCTTTTCCAGTCAGTTGGGCGAGTAGTTGTCTTCCAAATCTCTTGGCATAGCTGAGTGAGTGCCTCCAATGTGACATCCATTTGTTGAAACATATCAATGGGTTTCCCATCAATTCCTGGAGCCTTGTTTTTCACCACTTCCCTCAGTGCAGCTTTGATACCTTCCTTTAATGACATTGGTTCTTGATCACATATCATCTCCCAAAATAGATGAACATCAACCAATTCTTTTTGGTACAGTGACTCTGTGTATTCCTTCCACCTTTTTTTTTTTTTTATGTTTCCTGCATCATTCAATATTTTGCCCATAGAATCTTTCAATATTGCAACTTGAGGCTTAAAAATCCTCTTCAGTTCTTTCAGCTTGAGAAATACTGAGTGTGTTCTTCCCTTTTGGCTTTCCAACTCCATGTCTCTGAATATTTCATTATAATAATTGACTTTGTCCTTTTGAACTTCTCTTTGAAATCTTCTATTCACCTCTTTTATCTTGACATTTCTTCATTTGCTTTAGCTACTCTCCAATCAAGGCCTACTTTCAGAGTTTTGTCTAACATCCATTTTGGTCTTTTCTTCCTTTCCTGTCTTTTTAATGACCATTGCTTTCTTCATAGATGATGTTCTTGATGTCATCCCACAATTCCTCTGGTTTTCAGTCATTGGTGTTCAATGCATCAAATCTATTCTTTTGATGCTCTCTAAATTCAGGAGAGATATAATCAACATCATATTTTGTGTCTTGTGGACTTGATTTAATTGTCTTCAAGTTGAACTTGCAAATGAGCAGTTGATGGTCTGTTCTACAGTCAGCCCCTGTTCTGGTTTTAGGTGAAGATATTGAGCTTCTCCATTACCTCTTGCCACAGATGGAGTCAGTTTGATTCTTGTGTACTCCATCTGGTGAAGTCCTTGTGTATAGCCCTTGTTTGTGTTGAAAAAAGATTTTTGCAGTGACTAAGTTGTTGCTCTTGCAAAATTCTATCATGCAATCTCTAGCATAATTTCTATCTTTAAGGCCATATTTTCCAACTACTTCTTTGTTTCCAACTTTTCCTTTCCAGTGACCAGTGATAATTAACACATCTTGATTTCATGGTCCATCAATTTCAGACTGGAGAAGTTGGTAAAAATCTTCAATTTCCTCATCTGGGGCTTTG
>NW_006922067.1:22594-25798 GCF_000298275.1 Orycteropus afer afer
AAGTAACCCACATTGATTATTAGTTAATTATCAGCTACTGAAAATAGTATTAGCTCAGTGTTCAAATGTTTAAAAGTATTATTAGTATTTTTTTTTAATTGTGTAATGTACAAAGTAACATGATGAACTTTAAAAGATTATAATTTATAAATCCAAACAAAATTCCTAAGCTTTTAGTGTTTGAATGTAATTGTTGAATGGGACATCAGTGGTACATGATTAAAATATTGAGCAAGCTATCTAAATGCAGATGTCTAAGCACTGTCTATTTTCTCATTGAAAATGCAGTGTTATTTTTATTTTATTTTTCTCCCTTAAAATCCAATTGAAGGCCTGATGACATATAATCATCATTGTGCAGCTTAAATGCTTTTAACTGCATTCTGCAAGACTTTCTATTAGAAGTTGTGTAATAAATTCCATTATCAAGTAGATCTTACCAGGAATTGTTATCACTAACTCAAGTAGTGTCATTTTGTACATTCTTCCAGCATACCTCATTTTATGATATTTGATGTAACTTTAATTATTTTCTTCTCTGGCAACATTGCTTCATGAACACTACCATCACTTTCTTGTCAACTATAACTGTCTCAATCACTACCCACATGATTGCAATTTGTCATTACTGAGGGGAAATTTACTACTGCTGAAGAATAGTAAGTTTTACACTTATCACTAAGTTTAATAAATATATGCCAAAAATGTTCTGTTGCTATGTCAATTTCTTTTCCCTCAATGGCTTGTTGATATGATATGAACTTCATGTCAGGAAATCAATCTATCATACAAAATAGTCCAATTGTCTAGTTAATGGTAAACAAACTGAAAACAGTGAAAGCATAGATCAAGTAATCATGTCCAAACATGATCATTATGTAAAAAAATCTTTTTATAAGACTGCTTGGTGGTCTTTTTTTTCTTCTTCTTCTTCTTTTCTTTCTACAGGATATGAAGCTGTAAAATATAAAAAACAAAACAAACCCACTGCCAAGAAGTTCATTCTGACTCTTAGAGATTCTATAGAACTGAGTAGAACTGCACCATAGGGTTTCCAAGGCTGTAAGTCTTTACAGACTGCCTCATCTTTCTTCTGAGGAGTAGCTGGTGGATTGGAACCATTGACTGCTTTGCAGCCAGATATTGTAACACCTGCACCACCACAGCTTCTCTATAAAATATAAAATAATAATAATAATAAAAACACTACGGTTGAGTAAATTTTGACTTATTGTGACTCCTCCTTGGGTTTCAAGTTAGTATCGCTACAGAAGTAGATTGTCCATCCTTCCTTCCAAGGAGTGGCTGGTGAGTTTGAACTTCCAGCCTTCTGGTTAGTAGTCAAATGCCTTAGGCACCATGGCACTAGAGCTCCTAAGTATATAATACTATGATTTCTTCACTTTTTTTTTTTTTTTGTCTCTCTAATAGCAAATAAATATGTAATAGTATCTATTTGTTATTAGACAGACAAAAAATTACCATGTATGTTACTCAGGCAAAATGCTTTCATTATTTCTAAGAGTGAAGAAATCATAACATATTAATATTATAATCAAGATATAGCTATGTTAATCTTTACAGAAGTAGATTGCCTCATTTTTCTACCATGGAGCCGCTGTTGGATTGGAATTACCCACTTTATGGTTATCAGCCACATGCTTTACCCACCATGCCACCAGTGCTCCTTTAGAAATAGCCTATATTGTATTTTATAAATAATTTTTATGCAGATTATATTATATCTTAATGCTTAAATTTGAATAAGAATCTAGGCTCAATTACACTGATACCTTAAAACTCATTGGAAAAATATAAGCAACATGATACAGCTTTGCTCATCATTTAAATTTCCTATGAAGTTAGTTTTTAAATGCATAGTTATATGCTGACTTTATGGACTGTTTATACAGCAAGAGGAGAGCTTTGTAAATCCATGTGCCTTCTGAAAAAAAAACAAAAACTCATGACATTAGTGTATGGGATGGCTAGCAATATAGGATGCATACATTTATGTGATATATAATTTGGACTTAGTATTTTAAAAATAAAATAAGTATTTATTACTATTGATAAAATATAGTGGCTCGATTCATTCTCAGAAGCCCTGGTTGCTCAGTGATTAAAAGTGCTGGCGGCTAACCCCAAAATCAGCAGTTAGAAATCACCAGCAGCTCAGAGAAAGACGTGGCATTTTGCTTCCATGATTTCCAGCCTTGGAAACCCTAAAGGGCAGTTTTATTCAGTCCTATAGAGTTGCTATGACTATGAATCAACTGAGTGGCAGTGTTTTGTTGTTCTTTTTTTTTTTTTTTTTTTTTAACATGTAAAGTGGGTAAATGATGGATGACACATGCTACACAATAAATTTGAGAAATATTTAACTTCTCAATATTTTTATAAGCAGAATTTATTTATGCTTCATTTCAGGACTTAGTGTAATCTAGTAACTCCCTGAAGCACATATGAAATGTTTTTTTGTTTTTCCTACATAATCAAAAATGTCTATTTCCATACACCAAATTCCTGCATTTTGAAATCATGTCTTCATTGTTAGCTATGAAGTAAAATTTTAAGAAAATGTGTATTTCTTCTATTCTACTAAAAGTTTCTCCCAACATTTCAACCTCTGCGTACTTAATTTATGTTGCATTTATTGTTTGATAACACTGAGCTTTTGAATTCTCCAAACACTTTCTCTTCATTAGTCATATGTTCCTAAATGGACAACGTATTTCGCAAATTCGCATACTTCATTGTACACTTCTTTTTGATCTATCTCCATTATTTTCCAACTGGGGTTGCAACTATTAGAATGTGATCTGCATTTTATACCATTTTCTAAACCAATGCCTTCCTCCAATCCATAGGCACTCAATCACTAGAGCATCTTTGTAGTCTATAGACACTTTTAAGCTTATATGAACAAAATCACACCATCACTACTTCTATGATCGCCACTAGTAACTTAATATTTGTATAGTGCAGCAGAGTGTCATAATAATTTTATAGCAATTTTTACCTTATATCTCCAAAACTCAGTGAGTTTGCTTATGACGATCACTCTGAGTGGAGAAGTAATGTTTGTAACATGTAAAGAAATTACATTCTTCTTCTTGATTTTATTGATATCAATTATTATAATCAACAAAGAAAATAAAGCATAGATTAAAAAGTAAGCATTTCAGAGACTATCTTACATTG
>NW_006922067.1:26141-27249 GCF_000298275.1 Orycteropus afer afer
GTGCCTAAGGCATTTGACTGCTGACCAGAAGGTTGGTAGTTCAAAGCCATCAGACATTTGCAGAAGGAAGATGGGGCAAAGATTTACTGCCTTACAAACCAATGGGGGTTGCTATGCATTGGAATCAACTCTATGGCAGTGGGTTTCTTTTGTTTTGTTTTACTGATATATTTGATGTGATTATAAGGGAAAATCCTGTAAGATATTCATACAATTAGAGGGGGTAAAAAGATTTTAATTAAGCGTAATTTTTAAGCTATTTTCTTTTTCTATTCATAAACAAAACTAGTGTAAAGAAAGTTGAAGTATTGTTAACCAGTTGTCCTCATCTCTACATCTTCCTAGGAAAGGAAATATTTAATCAAAGGCTCATGACTAATTTAGAATTTGTCTCTTTGCCTTTATTTTTATGTATAATTTTATAAACAATATTGTGTACTGAGTTTTATATTACTGAACTCTGGTGGCTTAGTCCCTGAGGCATTTGACTGCTAACCAGAAGGCTGGAAGTTCAAAGCCATCAGCCACTTCTCAGAAGGAAGATTGGGCAATCTACTTCTGTAGAGATATCACCTCAGAAATCCAAGGAGGAGTCGTTATGAGTTGGAAATGATGGTAGTGAGTGAGAAAACATATCTATTTTTGATTTGTTAATTATTTTATTTAACAAAAGCAGTGTACAAAAAATGTCAGATTTGTTTTTGTGCATGAATAAATTTATAGTATCATGAATTCATATTATTTTAGGTAATCACTGGTACCCAGATAGTTCTTTCTTGTGCATCTTAGAAAAACAAGATGAAAAAAAGACACCCATCTAGGTTTCATAATCTTCACTACCCATTTGTAAAGTGAATATCTTAAAAGTACCAAAAGCAACAAAATCCAGGAACTATGTTGTAATGTGGAAATGCCCTTGTATAACTGGAAAATAACTCTGTTGATTATGGTTATATATACATATATGTTATATATTCCAGTTATACAAGGATGTTTCCACATTACAACATTTCCCATAAGCATCCTCATTCTTAAGGATGTATGTATTCCCAGGGTTTTGCAAGTGTAAGGTTGGCATATGCATAGCCCTGATAATGAGGACCTCCTT